>NC_057808.1:169188694-169241804 GCF_018294505.1 Triticum aestivum | reverse complement strand
CCGGCCCCAGGCTGCCGCCGCACCCTGGGCGCTAGGGAAACCCTAGCGTCGCTGCGGGCAGGAGCCGAGCGCAGCGCCTGGGCCGGCCCGCTGGCTGCTGGGCCGGATGGGCCGCGGCCGTGGGATCCCTCTATAAAAAAAAAGAGGGGCGCCGGCTGTAGCGTGGAAGAAATTGCGGTTTAGCCCCTGTAGTTTTTAGCTTTTGCGCGAGTTTTATTCCTGCAGCAATATTTCGCGTAGAACCCCTAGAACTGTCTGTTTTCGCTGAAAACGCGTATTTGGGCTTTAAAATGCCTCGGGAATTCATTTTTTTGGGCTAGTTTTCACATACTAGATGCGCTTAACATGCTATTTTTTGTAACATGATATTATTGTATGATTTTACTGTTGTAGATTAATTGTTTAGCACTCTTAATAATTTAGTAAGTCATATAATAGCATGTTTTAAATATTGGAACGTCATTTTATTGAATAAGTTTATCAACATCGCTTTGTACAAAAGATTACCTGCTGTAATCTCATGATTTTTGCATAAATCGCAGATGGCCAGAATTGTCCACAAGGAGTTTCCTGAGCTGGCCCAGACAGGGCTGAACTACCTGTCATGGTCCTCGGACTGCGAGATCTTTCTCTAGAGCAAAACCCTCCTGAGGGCGATCGGTAAGGGGGCCCAGCTGGCCGTCACTGATCCCAAGTTCGAAACTGAGAATGCGCAGGCTCTGCACTTTCTCCGTCATCACCTGTCACCTACTCTGAAAGATGAGTATATGGCTGAGCGCAGTGCTTCTGGCCTTTGGACCGCTCTTAAGCAGCGGTTTAAGCGGCTGAAGTACACTGTGAAGCCACGTGCAGAGGCAAAGTGGATCCGTCTGAGGTTTGCGGACTTCAAGACGGTTGGGGAGTACAATTCGGCTCTGCACCGGATTTGTACGACTCTTCGGTTGTGTGGTACTGAGATTACCGACTCCCAGAAGATTGAGAAAACCCTATCCACTTTCCACCCCGACGCGGTCCAGTCCTCACGGAACTACCGCCAGGGGAACTACACGAGGTATTCAGAATTGATTGACGTCCTCCAGGTGGCGGAGGCGCAAGACGAGGTTCTCAAAAAGAACTTTGTCGCGCAACCACTTGGGGGGAGTTCTCGCCAGGAGGTGAACGCTCTCAAAGTCCGCAAGCCTCAACAGAAGAAGAGGGGCCGGAAGGGCAAGAAGAAGGGCCCTCACCCCCCCGCCCCGGCTAAGCGGAACAAGCCGGGCAAGGGAGGGCAAAGGCCTCAGGACTGCTTCCGTTGTGGCTCGGTGGAGCATTTCTCCCGCCAGTGCCGCGCACCACAGGAGGTCGTTGATGCATATAAGGCTCGGAAGGCGCGTGAGACGCACATCGCCTTGGTTCAGGAGGGAGCTCCACCGGCGCCCATGGCGGCACCCGTGATGATTGCTACTCCCCCTGCTGCGCCCATAGAGGCGACCCCCGTGGTGCCCATCGCGGCAGCTTTGGGGGTCTCTACCGACGCCCAAGTCGCCATGGAGGTTGACCACATGGCCGCCTCGGCGGCGCCGCCACTAGACATTGATGCTGCCTCCAAGATGATTTCTGAGGAGGATCAGCTCACTAGTATGGAGATTGCGGCGGAAGTGAATGGCTTCTTCACCGAGTCCACTTAGCATACCTCTTTTGGTTATCATGATTCCGTGCTTTGATACAATAAAATTGAATAAATTCGATTTGGTTGTAAGCTCTATGAGAGCATAAACTTATTCTTTACTTTGGCGATTGGATGACATTTATTCATTTATTCCATTATTTATACATGATAGCATGTTATGTTCTGAGATGTGTGCATTTATTTTTAATGTATTTTCTTCCTCATTACATTAATTAGATGTCATATTTTAGAACGCGTGTGGCGCCCGAATGGAGGAAACGTGCCTTGCCGATAGCGCCACCACTCATACCATTTTACGAGAAACTAAGTACTTTGAGTCCATTAAAAAATCTCCGGGAAGTATTATGACAATCGCCGGCTGCGGTTCTCACATAGTTGGCTCCGGACGAGCCACCATTATACTCCCCATGGGAACAACTTTGATCATTAATGATGCGTTGTTGTACCCGGAGTCGACTCGTACTCTTTTGAGCTTTAGAGACATCCGCGCTAATGGTTTCCATGCTGAGACCGATGATGAAAACGGCAAGGAGTGCCTACTCATCACAAAGCGGGATGCAGGTGGTAAACATGTTATCGAAAGGCTTCCTTCGTTTGACACAGGGCTATACTACACTAAGATAGTAGCACCGCCCGTGTACACTACCCTTAAGACCGTCTTTAGAAGCTCTGAACTCTTCTGCCTCTGGCACGATAGGTTAGGCCACCCCGGACTTAGGATGATGAGAAATATAATTAACAACTCGCATGGCCATAATGTTAACGTGAAGAACTTCCCGAATCCTGATGATTTCGTGTGCTCCGCATGCGCAAAGGGGAAGTTAGTCATTAGGCCATCGCCCCTCAAGGTGAGGGATGAAATCCCCGCGTTCTTGGAACGTATCCAAGGGGACATATGCGGTCCAATTCAGCCCCTCACGGGGCCGTTTCGGTACTTCATGGTGCTCATTGATGCTTCCTCTAAATGGTCCAATGTTTGCCTGCTGTCAACAAGGAACCATGCTTTTGCAAAATTGATCTCACAGATCATACAAATGAGGAATAATTTCCCGGATTATCGTATAAAGTCTATTCGAATGGACAACGCCGGAGAATTTACTTCAAAGGCGTTCGATGATTATTGCATGGCAATGGGAATCAAAGTTGAGCACTCGGTACCACATGTTCATACACAAAATGGACTTGCCGAGGCATTGATTAAAAGAATTAAATTCATTGCCCGACCGCTCCTTCAGGGTTGTAATTTACCAACTACATGTTGGGGCCACGCGGTGTTACACGCGGCTAATCTCATCAACTTTCGACCGTCGGCCTACAACATCCACTCTCCTGTTCAACTTGCGCAAGGGTCGGCACCGAAAATTTCCCACCTTCGTAGGTTTGGTTGCCAGGTATATGTACCAATACCACCCCCTCAGCGATCGGCGATGGGCTCGCTCCGTAAGTCGGGGATATACGTTGGTTATGAGACTGTGTCCATAATCAGGTATCTGGACCCCATGACAGGTGACTGTCACACGGCTCGTTTTGCTGATTGCATTTTTGACGAGGATCTTTTCCCGACTTTAGGGGGAGAGAATCAACCCCTTGATGCTAAAAGTCGAGAAATCACGTGGCAAGCCACGGGGATCCACGCTCATGACCCGCGCACTGCTGAGACTGAGAGAGAAGTCCAAAAGATAATAGATTTGCAGTCTTTAGCAAATCAACTGCCCGACCACTTTAGTGACTTAAAGACTGTGACAAAATCGCATGTGCACGCGCGCAATGCACCGGAAAGGGTTGAAATACCGAAGAAAAATGATGGTATGCCCGCTCCCGTCCAAAGGCCTAAAAGGACGAGAAATCCGGCTTCTCAAATCCCAAGTACTCGGGGACGCCCAACGAAAAAGGATAAGAGAGATTTATCACAGCCTGTCGCCAAAGTACCCCAAATTGAAACGGGGAGCCAGTCGAGACCTGGCACAAGTACAGAAAATTCAGTGCACGAAATTCCGGACTTAAACTTTCCCATAGGGGAAACACCCAGCGGAGATGTGAGTGCACACATCGGCGCGGGAAATCTAAAGGACCTTGCTCCCATAATGGGAAATTTGGTAGAGCAAGTGTTTGCGCTAGATGCGCTCCATGACGAAATGGCCATAAATTATATTTATACGGGGGAGTCCCTGAACCGAGCAACGGTGATTGTCGACATCAACTTTGCTACGAAAATTGCCTCAATCATAGATCTTGACCCTGAGCCTAACACGCTCGCTGATTGCAAGAAAAGGTCGGATTGGAAAGATTGGCAGCAGGCAATTACTGCCGAATTATTATCTCTCAACAAAAGGAAGGTGTTCGGACCAGTTTGTCGAACTCCTCCCCACATTCGCCCTGTTGGCCATAGGTGGGTTTTTGTTCGAAAGAGAGATGAGAATAATAAGGTAGTACGGTACAAAGCAAGGCTCGTTGCTCAAGGGCTCACTCAACGACCAGGTGTCGATTTTGAGGAGACTTATTCCCCAGTCATGGATGGAGTTACCTTTAGATACTTGATCTCGATGGCAGTAAACATGGGCTTGAAAATGAAACTAATGGATGTTGTCACTGCTTACCTATATGGTAACTTGGATTCGAACATATACATGAAGGTTCCAGAAGGTATCCCCGTTCCGAACCATGATAGAGCAAATAGGGGTCTATATAGTGTTGAACTTCAAAAGGCACTGTACGGACTCAGACAATCTGGTAGAATGTGGTACAATCGCTTAAGTGTTTTCCTTCATGAGAAGGGCTACACGAGCAATAAAGATTGCCCATGTGTTTTTATACGGCGATCCCAAGATGGATTCTGTATAATCTCGGTGTACGTGGACGATTTAAACATAATCGGTACACCTGAGGATATTGAGGAAGCGAGTTCCTACCTGATGTCGGAATTCGAGATGAAGGATTTGGGTAAAACCAAGTTCTGTCTAGGTCTGCAACTTGAACATTCCCCTGATGGGATTCTAGTGCACCAGTCGGCCTACACCCAGAAGGTGTTGGAAAGATTTGGATTTGATAAGGCATATCCTTCTAAGACCTCGATGGTCGAAAGATCTTTACAGCCAGACAAGGACCCATTCAGGCCAAAGGAAGAGGGGGAGGAAACTCTGGGACCAGAGGTTCCTTACCCGAGTGCAGTTGGGGCACTCATGTACCTCGCAAATTGTACACGGCCAGACATTGCGTTCGCCGTCAGTTTGCTTGCTCGGTACAGTTCTGAACCTACCAAAAGACATTGGAAAGGTGTCAAGGACGTCTTCCGTTACCTGCAAGGGACCAAAGATCTTGGTCTATTTTATAAGAGGAATCAAGACCTATCTATTATAGGCTATGCCGATGCTGGGTACCTGTCGGACCCGCATGATTGCAAATCGCAGACTGGATATGTTTTCCTTTGTGGTGGAACTGCGTTTTCCTGGAAATCGTCCAAGCAAACACTTGTGTCGACTTCCACGAACCACTCGGAAAATCATGGCACTATTCGAAGCGTCAAAAGAGTGTGTATCGCTTCGGCGGATGGTCGGCCACATTCAGCAGACATGTGGGCTGAACACCGTACAAACCCCTACCATTATCTATGAAGATAATGCTGCTTGTGTTGCACAAGTCCAGATGGGTTATGTGAAGAGTAACCTCACAAAGCATATTAGTCCCAAGTTCTTCAATGCACATGAGCTGCAACAGTTGAACGAGGTGAGAGTTTTGCATACTAAGTCCTGTGACAATCTTGCTGATATGTTCACTAAATCATTACCGGCATCAACCTTAGAGAGGTGTGTGCGTGGAATCGGTATGATGAGACTTAGAGAGATGCAAGGTTCAGGGGGAGAAACTTCACAAACTCGTCGCTAAAATCTCAATCCTGATGATCGAGTACTCAACTTGATGGTTGAGTGGATTGTACTCTTTTTCCCTTGAGTGAGTTTTCCTGATGTTTCTCACACGAGGTTTTTGACGAGGCAATTCCTGCAATACAACAACGTATACTGTGTGCTCTTTCTCCACATTTTTTCCCACTGGGTTTTTCGGAGTTTTGAGGCATGGATATACGGATAATTACCCAAGGGGGAGTGTTGGGAAACCGGGCCACTCGGAGGGGTGGCGGCGGCCGCGTGCAAAGCGCACGGGCTGGCCCCTCCCGTTTCCCCTCTTTTCTGTTAAGTGGGTACTTATCCCTTGACCCCTGGTCCATATATAAAGCAACGAGGAGCTATCATTGTAATCCCTGATCATTGATTAATAAAGCTGGTCTCCTCCATCTCTCTATGTCATTTACTTTCGCGTGTTTCGACTACTTCGTCTACGACGCGCGCCCTCGCTCCGCAACCTCGGACCGGACTCGCCGGCGGAGTTGCGAAACAATTTATACCCACTTACAAGGCAGTTAGGATTACAATGTCGGTACTACAACCGACTTAAGTATTGATTATTAGGATTAAATTAATCCTTAACACAAACCAACCGCACGTGAACCTTTCCTTGGAAGCCAAACCAAATCTGCTTTTTTACCAGACTTGCCTTTTTAATAGGACCGATGGTGCCCTCTCTCCTTTTCCTGCGAAAAAAATAACTAGGCACAACGTGGCAGCTAATAACAGCACATTTTTTAACTCTCAACCAACGAACCTTCCTACAAGAAAAGATTTTCTTTGCTTTTTTTCCAAGTACTAAAACACAGCCAACTCTGTGATGTACTAGTGTCAAAAACATTCTTATATTATGGGATGAAGGAAGTATCTTTTATTGTACAAGAAACGAATCAACCAGCCCCAAATACAATTCCTAATCTCCACTTCGTTTCTCTTTTTTTTTCAAAACATGGAGATCAGCATTGGTTGCTCCTTTCTTTTGTCTATCTCTTTGCATCATACTTTCTCCCCTTCAAGAAAATTTCACATGCAACCAATCAACAGGATCTTTCTTTCCAGTAACAACTAACTCCATTTTTTTCTTTTTTCTCGGTGGATGCAACAAGAATTTTGGTGGTGAAAGAAATTGAGATGTTGGCGACTTACGACAATTACGGATGGATGGTGGTGATGGCGTCGAACACAATGAGTGGCAGCGGAAGATGATAACGATGCGAATGATGGCGTATGCGGCGTGAAGCAGACGTGACTAGAACTCGAAACTCTAAAAGACTAGACACTAGAAACCAGCAACTCGACTCACGATACAACTGAAAATTCAACAATGCAAAACTAAGTGATAAAAGCGAAAGGCTCAGACTGTCTAGGACACGGGTGAACTAATCTAGATTTTTTTATGGCTTTCTGTTGGACTATAGGTATGAATTAAGAACAGATGCAATCTTGACTACGAAAAACTGAGAAATCTCACCGAGCAACCTGAAAATTGATACCACTTGATAGAGGTGGGGTGTCCCGATCTTTTGATGAGATGATAACTATCGATTTGGTGGAGACGACTTTGACGATCCGACTACAAACGTGCATGACGTTGCGCCTTAGCAATCGCTAAACCAACTCCGAAAGGTTATTGACCACGTCGGAGCATGATCAACCTGACCACGAAGGTCTATTCTTGCAAGCAATCGAAGAACAAGCAAGAATATGATTAAGCAATCTGAATATTGCGAATATGGATGAAGTATTGATAAAAGTGGGGTTTCATAAGCGGTCTTGGTCTGGTCGTTGGACACAAACGAAGTAGACGAAGTTGCAGAGATGGCTAACTTTTAACTAAATAAAAAACCCCAGTCTAAACGATGCCTTAAGGGCTATATTTATAGAGAAAAGAGAGGGGATTTCGTCCGCCCTAGGCAAGGTGGGACTAAAACACCTCCTAAATCGTTTCCCCTACAATATGGACTCTAAAAATAGATTACATGGGCCTGGCCCAAAATAAGGTGGCGCAACACCAATAATAAGCTATGGACGAAATTTATGAAAGGCCATCTTGTATATTTCGTCCATCTTCTTGTATGTTATCATGGTGGCTTCAAAGTCCGGAAATCTCCACTTGAACCTCCGTTCTTGTTCTCTTCGCATGCACCTTCATCTCCGTGCTTGACGATGCTCCAGTGTTCATCCTTCTTGTCTGTTCTAGGCCCTTCAATTGCAATCAACACAAATGTATCTAAGTTAGGCAGCATCATATTCTCATGAACACCAGAAACATTACCAAGAAACGAAAGTACCTGATAATTTAATTGGCGTATGCGAGCTCTAGCAATTGTTCCAAGAGGTAAAATAGCAGGGGATATGGGTGTAGCTGTGGTAGCCATGTCCTCATCATCCTCCCCCCTTCTTGAAAACAAAGCCGTCCTCGGCGTTGCTTAGTCGGAAATGTGGCTAACAAAAGAGACAAGGTGTGCATGTTGTATATGTATATGTCATCCATTTTTACTGATCTCAGTTGGGCACATGTGACACGGTTATACAAGATCACCCTTCAAAAGTCATGAAATATAAAGCCAATATATTATCACATGAAGTCAAAGGCATGAAAATATTGCAACTCGGTTCCTGGAAGCAATCGAAGAACAAACAAGAATATGATTAAGCAATCTGAATATTGCAAATATGGATGAAGTATTGATAAAAGTGGGGTTTCATAAGCAGTCTTGATCTGATCGTTGGACACAAACGAAGTAGACGAAGTTGCAGCGATGGATAACTTTTAACTAAATAAAACCCCAGTCGAAACAATGCCTTAAGGGCTATATTTATAGGGAAAAGAGAGGGGATTTCGTCCACCCTAGGCAAGGTGGGACTAAAACACCTCCTAAGTCGTTTCCCCTACAATATGGACTCTAAAATAGATTACAAGGGCCTGGCCCAAAATAAGGTGGCGCAACACCAATAATAAGCTATGGACGAAATTTATGAAAGGCCATCTTGTATATTTCATCCATCTTCTTGTATGTCATCATGGTGGCTTCAAAGTCCGGAAATCTCCACTTGAACCTCTGTTCTTGTTCTCTTCTCACGCACCTTCATCTCCGTGCTTGACGATGCTCCAATGTTCATCCTTTTTGTCCGTGCTAGGCCCTTCAATTGCAAGCAACACAAATGTATCTAAGTTAGGCAGCATCATATTCTCATGAACACTAGAAACATTACCAAGAAACGGAAGTACCTGATAATTTAATTGGCATATGTGAGCTCTAGAAATTGTTCCAAGAGGTAAAACAGCAGGGGATATGGGTGTAACTGTGGTAGCCATGTCCTCATCATCCTCCCCTTCTTGAAAACAAAGCCGTCCTTGCCGTTGCTTAGTCTGAAATGTGGCTAACAAAAGAGACAAGGTGTACATGTTGTATATGTATATGTCATCCATTTTTACTGATCTCAGTTGGGGCACATGTGACACAGTTATACAAGATCACCCTTCAAAAGTCAGGAAATATAAAGCCAATATATTATCACATGAAGTCAAAGGCATGAAAATATTGCAACTCAGTTCCTGCAAGCAATCGAAGAACAAGCAAGAATATGATTAAGCAATCTGAATATTGCAAATATGGATGAAGTGTCGATAGAAGTGGGGTTTCATAAGCGGTCTTGATCTGGTCGTTGGACACAAACGAAGTACACGAAGTTGCAGCGATGGCTAACTTTTAACTAAATAAAACCCCGGTCTAAACGATGCCTTAAGGGCTATATTTATAGGGAAAAGAGAGGGCATTTCGTCCACCCTAGGCAAGGTGGGACTAAAACACCTCCTAAGTCGTTTCCCCCATAATATGGACTCTAAAAATAGATTACAAGGGCCTGGCCCAAAATAAGGTGGCGCAACACCAATAATAAGCTATGGACGAAATTTATGAAAGGCCATCTTGTATATTTCGTCCATCTTCTTGTATGTCATCATGGTGGCTTCAAAGTCCGGAAATCTCCACTTGAACCTCCGTTCTTGTTCTCTTCGCACGCACCTTCATCTTCGTGCTTGACGATGCTCCAATGTTCATCCTTCTTATCTGTGCTAGGCCCTTCAATTGCAAGCAACACAAATGTATCTAAGTTAGGCAGCATCATATTCTCATGAACACTAGAAACATTACCAAGAAACGAAAGTACCTGATAATTTAATTGGCGTATGCGAGCTCTAGCAATTGTTCCAAGAGGTAAAACTGCCAGGGATATGGGTGTAACTATGGTAGCCATGTCCTCATCATCCTCCCCTTCCTGAAAACAAAGTCGTCCTCGGTGTTGCTTAGTCTGGAATGTGGCTAACAAAAGAGACAAGGTGTACACGTTGTATATGTATATGTCATCCATTTTTACTGATCTCAGTTGGGGCACATGTGACACGGTTATACAAGAGCACCCTTCAAAAGTCATGAAATATAAAGCCAATATATTATCACATGAAGTCAAAGGCATGAAAATATTGCAACTCAGTTTGCATATATAAGTGAAGCTCTTATTCATATCAAAAGATTGACAATGCTTATCATTAAACCACCCCAACATTGATGAACCATCACCAAGATTAGAGGTCATATCAAAACGATTAGACATTAGCACAATTATTTTCGAACATATTTGATCCAAATATGATTTATTCCCTGATTCACATCATTCTTTTGCATCAATAGTTAATTCAATGGGTTCACTCAAAATGGTTTGATCACATGGCCAAGTCAAATCATCAACATAGTCCTCTAAAATAACTGGTGTGATCAAAGTAGTGGGTAGCTCATTGCATGGTGCATTGAAATTGACAAGGCATGCATCATACTCATGTGGAGGTGGAAGATCGGTACCTTTATCATTACCTATTACGATCGACTTAGATGATGTAGGCACTCTCGAAGGTGATGTGTCACATGGTGGAGGTGATGTAGTCCTCACACAAATGGATGTGTTTGTCATAGTATGCCTAGCAGTGGAAGGAACAACCGTATGATCGCTTGGAATGTGCTCCTTGCGCTTGTTCTCCTTGTGGGCAACACGTCGTTTTATTTCCTGTTCAGCTCTGCAAGCAAGACGAAAAAAACGGTCCATTGGATAACACTCTTCATGAATTAGTATCTCCTTCATAACACGGTTTAATCCGCCACAAAATCTACCAATAAAATCATCTTCAGTTTCCTCTAAAAAGGAGTGCAACAAGGTAGTTTGTAAGTGTTGGTATGGAAGGCGCCCGTGGATACGGTTAGCCATGGAAAGTGAAAGTATGGTGGAAAAAGAAATAAACTTTGATTTCTATTTGGGAACTGCCTATGATATATCTAGCATGGAAAATGTTGGGAACTCTAAGTCGTTTTCGTTGGTGGGAAAAGTATGCCTCCCAAAATATTTTTCATCTCTCAATTTTCGCTTTGAGCTCTGGCACCTCTACAAATCTCTACTTCCCTCTACGAAGGGCCTTTCTTTTACTTTATGCAATTTTTTTTTTATTTTTATTTGAGTCTCCATCTTCTCTTATAAAAGCACCAACTAGGGGGCACTATGATCGTACTTGAGCATTGGGTGTAGTTAATATGTGAGTGTGTTAAGTGAATGGATCAATGATTGAGCATGATGGGCTAGGAATAGCTTATTTTAGTGTTGCTATTTTGAAAGACATGGTTGCTTGTTGGTATGCGTGAGTATTTAAGTTATCATGTCAAAACTAGACTATTGCTTTGAACAATATAAAAGTCAAAATGTCCATGCTATAAAGAAAAGAGTATGATATGACATGTTAGGCAGCATTCCACATCAAAAAATTTGTTATTATCATTTACCTACTCGAGGACGAGCAGGAATTAAGCTTGGGGATGCTGATATGTCTCCAACGTATCTATAATTTTTTATTGTTCCATGATGTTATATTATCATTCTTGGATGTTTTATAATCATTTTATATCTTTTTTGGTACTATACTATTAACATAATGCCAAGTGGCAGTTGCTTTTTTTTGCATGTTTTTTACATCACAGGAAATCAATACCAAACGAAGTCCAAATGCAGCTAAGCTTTTTGTGGATTTTTTTGGACCAGAAGACATCCAATGGGCCGAAGAAGCACCTGGGGGATGCTCTAAGGGGAGCACAACCCACCAGGGCGCGCCTGGAGGCCCAGGCGCGCCCTGGTGGGTTGTGCCCACCTCAGGTGCCCCCCGGACCGCCTCTTTACTCTATAAATACCCCAATATTCCAGAAACCCTAGGGGAGTCGACGGAAATCAATTCAGCCGCCGTAGAGTCCAGAACCACCACATCCAATCTAGACACCATCACGGAGGGGTTCACCACTTCCATTGGTGCCTCTCCGATGATGCGTGAGTAGTTCTTTGTAGACCTTCGAGTCCGTAGTTAGTAGCTAGATGGCTTCCTCTTTCTCATTTGATTCTCAATACAATGGTCTCTTGGAGATCCATATGATGTAACTCTTTTTGCGGTGTGTTTGTTGGGATCGGATGGACTATGAATTTATGATCAGATCTCTCTTTTTATCCATGAAAGTTATTTGAGTTTCTTTGATCTCTTATATGCATGATTGCTTATAGCCTTGTATTTCTTCTCCGATATTTGGGTTTTGTTTGGCCAACTTGATCTATTTATCTTGCAATGGGAAGAGGTGCTTTGTAGTGGGTTCGATCTTATGGTGCTTGATCCCAGTGACAGAAGGGGAACCGACACGTATGTATCGTTGCTACTAAGGATAAAATGATGGGGTCTATTTCTACACAAATAGATCTTGTCTACATCATGTCATCATTCTTATTGCATTACTTCGTTTCTCCATGAACTTAATACACTAGATGCATGCTGGATAGTGGTCGATGTGTGGAGTAATAGTAGTAGATGCAGGCAGGAGTCGGTCCACTAATCTTGGACGTGATGCCTATATAATGATCATTGCCTGGATATCATCATGATTATTTGAAGTTCTATCAATTGCCCAACAGTAATTTGTTTACCCTTCGTTTGCTATTTTTCTCGAGAGAAGTCACTAGTGAAACCTAAGGCCCCCGGGTCTCTTTCTCATATTATTTGCCTTTGCGATCTATTCACTAGTGGCTTCTCTCGAGAAAAATAGCAAACGGTGGGTAAACAAATTACTGTTGGGCAATTGATAGAACTTCAAATAATCATGAGGATATCCAGGCAATGATCATTATATAGGCATCACGTTCAAGATTAGTAGACCGACTCCTGCCTGCATCTACTACTATTACTCCACACATCGACCGCTATCCAGCGTGCATCTAGTGTATTAAGTTCATGGGGAAACGGAGTAATGCAATAAGAACGATGACATGATGTAGACAAGATCTATCTATGTAGAGATAGACCCCATCGTTTTATCCTTTGTAGCAACGGTACATATGTCTCGGTTCCCCTTCTATCATTGGGATCAAGCACCGTAAGATCGAACCCACTACAAAGCACCTCTTCCCGTTGCAAGATAAATAGATCAAGTTCGCCAGACAAAACCCAAATATCGGAGAAGAAATACGAGGCTATAAGCAATCACGCATATAAGAGTTCAAAGAAACTCAAAAAACTTTCATGGATATAAAATGATAGATCTGATCATAAACTCAAAGGTCATCTGATCCCAACAAAGACATCGCAAAAAGAGTTACATCATATGGATCTCCAAGAGACCATTGTATTGGGAATCAAACGAGAGAGAGGAAGCCATCTTGCTACTAACTACGGACTCGAAGGTCTACTAAGAACTACTCACGCATCATCGGAGAGGCACCAATGGAAGTGGTGAACCCCTCCGTGACGGTGTCTAGATTGGATCTAGTGGTTCTGGACTCTGCGGCGGCTGGAATTGATTTTCGTCGACTCCCCTATGGTTTCTGAAATATTGAGGTATTTACAGAGAAAAGAGGCGGTCCGGGGGGCACCCGAGGTGGGCACAACCCACCAGGGCGCGCCTGGGCCTCCTGGCGTGCCCTGGTAGGTTGTGCTCCCCTCGGAGCACCCCACAGGCGCTGCCTTGGCCCATTGGGTGTCTTGTGGTCCATAAAAAATCTCCGTAAAGTTTCGTTGCATTTCGACTCCGTTTGGTATTGATTTCCTACAATGTAAAAACATGCAGAAAGCAGCAACTGACACTTGGCACTATGTCAATACGTTAGTATCAAAAAATGATATAAAATGATTATAAAACATCCAAGATTGATAATATAACAACATGGAACAATCAAAAGTTATAGATACATTGGAGACATATCAGCATCCCCAAGCTTAACTCCTGCTCGTCCTTGAGTAGGTAAGTGATAAAAACAGAATTTTTTATGTGGAATGGTGCCTAACATGTCATCTCATATTCTTTTATTTATAGCATGGACATTTGGACTTTTATAATGTTCAAAGCAATAGTCTATTTTCGACATGATAACTTAAATACTCAAGCATACCAACAAGCCATGTCTTTCAAAATATCAACGCTAAAATAAGCTATCCCTGGCCCATTATGCTCAATCATTGATTCATTCATGAAACACACTCGCATATTAACTACACCCAATACTCAAGTACGATCATAGTGCCTCCTAGTTGGTGCTTTATAAGAGAAAATGGAGACTCAAATTCAAAAATAAAAATTGCATAAAGTAAAAGAAAGGCCCTTTGCGGAGGGAAGTAGGGATTTGTAGAGGTGCCAGAGCTCAAAGCGAAAATTGAGAGATAAAAACATTTTGACAGGCATACTTTTCATACCAACAAAAACGACTTAGAGTTTCCAACACTTTCCATCCTAGATATATCATAGGCGGTTCCCAAATAGAAATTAAGGTTTATTCCTTTTTCAACCATACTTTCACTTTACATGGCTAGCCGTATGCATGGTTGCCCTCCATACCAACACTTTCCAAGGAATTTATTATTTGACAACATAAAGTAAATTCATTTTTCATTTCGGGACTGGGCATCCCTAATACCTTTGCCTTACTCTCATGCAATGACCAGTGAATAAACACTCATCGTGAGAATAACACATCTAGCAAGGAAAATATTAGCCACCCCTCACCGCCTTGTTAGCGGTACGAGCACACAAAAGAGAAATTTATTTTGAATATTAGAGATGACACATACAAATTTGCTTAGAACGGCAAAAGAATCCTGCATATAGGTAGGTATAGTGGACTCATGTGGCAAACCTGGTTTAAAGGTTTTTGGATGCACAAGTAGTGATCATACTTAGTGCAAAATGAAGGCTAGCAAAAGATTGAGAAGCGACCAACCAAGAAACGAATTATCTCATAAGCGGGCATTAAGCATAATTAACACTGAATAATACACCACAAGTAGGATATAATTTCATTGCATAATTATTGACTTTCGTGCTTGCATAGGGAATCACAAACCTTAACACGAATATTCTTACTAAAGCATAATTACTCATCAACATGACTCACATAACATCATCATATCTCAAAACTATTACTAAGAATCAAGTTTATTTTGTCTAGTGATCTTCATGAAAGTTTTTATTATATCCTTCTTGTATATCTATCACTTTGGAACTAATTTTCATATGTTGCTTTTGATAAGCTCAAACAAATATAAGTGAAGATCATGAGCATAATATTTCTTTCTCTCAAATTAATTTAAGTGAATCAAGAGAGAATTTCTTGAAAAATACTAAAGCACACCATGCTCAAAAAGATATAAGTGAAGCACTAGAGCAAGTCCATAGCTCATAAAGATTTAAGTGAAGCATAGAGAGCAATTCTAACAAGTCATGACATAATTTTGGCTCTCTCAAATAGGTGTGTCCAGCAAGGAATCAAGACTTAAAACACAAAATAAAACAAGAAAAGACTCTTATCATACAAGACCCTCCAAGGCAAACACATAGTACGTGATGAATAAAAATATAGCTTCGAGTAAAATACCGATGGTCGTTAAGAGGGGATGCCACTCGGGGCATCCCCAAGCTTAGTTGCTTGCTCTCTTTTGGATAATAGCTTGGGATGCGGGGGCATCCCCAAGCTTAGGCTCTTCTTACTCCTTATTCCTCCATCCATCGTAAGATAACCCAAAACTTGAAAACTTCAATCACACAAAACTGAACAAAACCTTCATGAGATCCGTTAGTATAAGAAAGCAAATCACTACTATAAGTACTGTAGCAAACCAATTCATATTTTGTTCTTGCATTATATCTACTGTATTCACACTTTTCTATGGCAAAAACTCATCAAAGAAAACCATAGAGGCATCAAAACAAGAACACAACAAAAAGAAAACAAAATCTGTCAAAAACAGAACAGTCTGTAGCAACCTGGATATTTCTAATACTTCTGAAACTCCAAAAATTCTGAAAAATTAGGACGTGAGCAATTTGTATATTAATCTTCTGAAAAATAATTGGTATTTTATCACGCTCTGGTAAAAAATGAGAATTGTTTTCGTGAGCGCAAAAGTTTCTATTTTTTCAGCAAGATCAAACAACTATCACCCAAGAAGATCCTAAAGGCTTTACTTGGCACAAACACTAATTAAAACACAAAAAACACAATCATAACAGTATCATAATTGTGCAAACACTCAAGAATAGGAAGCAAAAGGCAAAAATAAATTTTATTCATTGGGTTGCCTCCCAACAAGCGCTATTGTTTCACACCCTTAGCTAGGCATATAGCAAGGATCTAAGTTTTGTCATCTTTGTTTCGAGATCCATAAGATGCCCTCATGATTGATTCATATGGTGGCCTAATTCTTGTTCTGGGGAAGTGTTCCATACCCTTCCTGAAAGGAAATTGGAACCTAATATTGCCTTCTTTCATATCAATCACAGCACCGATAGTGCGTAAAAACGGTCTACCAATAATAATTGGACAAGATGGATTGCAATCTATATCAAGAACAATAAAATCTACGGGCACATAATTCCTATTTGCGAGAATAAGAACATCAATAATTATTCCCATATGCTTTTTAATAGTAGAATCCGCCAAGTGCAAATTTAAAGAGCATTCTTCAATATCGGTAAGACCAAGCACATCACATAAAGATTTCAGAATTCTAGAAACACTAGCAGCCAAGTCACACAAAGCAAAACACTCATAATTTTTCATCTTGAATTTGATAGTAGGTTCCCATTCATCATGCAATTTTCTAGGAATTGGAACTTATAATTCCAACTTTTCTTCTAAAGCTTTCATCATAGCATCAACAATATGTTAGTAAAAGCTTTATTTTGTTCATAAGCATGGGGTGAATTTATCATGGATTGCAACAAAGAAATACAATCAATCAAAGAGCAACTATCATAATTAAAGTCTTTGTAATCCAAAAGAGTGGGCACATCACTAGTTAAAGTTTTGACCTCTTCAAACCCACTTTCATCAATTTTCTGAACAAGATTTTCACCCTCCGAATTATCGGGACGCCTTCTAACTAAAGTTGACTCTTCTCCAGTCCCTTCTTCATCAATCTTAATTTACTAAACAAGGAATCAATATAAGAAACACCAATCATTTTAAGATCTTCAGCATTTTTATGAAAGCAATCACTAGAAAACGCTTTTTCTAAAAATTCTCTTTTAGCTCTAAGCATAGCAGTTATTTTCTTACTTTCATCCATAGAAACATAAAGAGCTTTAATTGATTCATCAACTTTAGGCACAAAAAATTTCATCTTGAGATTTTTCTACATCATGAGCAATTCTATCAACGCTTCTAGACAAATCATCAATCTTATTCAACTTTTCTTCTATGGTAGTGTTGAAAACCTTTTGTGTGTTGATAATTTCTTTAATATTATTCTCAAGATTAGAGGTGTTCCTATTATTATTATTATAAGAAGTATTTCCATAGTAATTACCATAATTATTGGAGGAATTACTAGGAAAAGGCCTAGGATTAAAATTACCTCCATAAACATTGTTGTTGAAATTATTTCGAGAGATAAAATTCACATATACGGCATCACTAGTTTGCTCAATCAAAGTAGACAAAGGCATATCATTGAAATCAATAGGAGCACTTTTACTAGCAACCAATTTCATAAGAGCATCAACTTTTCACTCAAAGAAGAAATTTCTTCAACCGAAATAACTGTTTTACTAGTAGGAGCTCTTTCGGTATTCCATTGTGAATAATTTGCAATGATATTATCAAGCAATTTGGTGGCTTCACCCAAAGTAATTTCCATAAAAGTACCACCAGCGGCGGAATCTAAAAGATTACGAGAAACAAAATTCAACCCCGCATAAAAAAATTGTATGATCATCCAAAGATTTAACCCATGAGTTGGGCAATTCCTTAGCATCATTTTCACCCTTTCCCAAGATTGTGCAACATGCTCATGTTCAAGTTGCTTGAAATTCATGATCTAGGTTCTAAGGGAAATAATTTTTGCGGGTGAAAAATACTTAGTGATAAAAGCATATTTGCACTTATTCCAAGAACCGATACTATTGCGAGGCAAAGAAGAAAACCAAATTTTTGTAGAATCACGCAAAGAAAATGGGAACAATTTCATCTTCACAATATCATTGTCCACATCTTTTTTCTTTTGCATATCGCGTAATTCCATGAAGGTATTAAGATGGGACGCGACATCCTCATTAGGAGTACCGGAAAATTGATATTTCATAACAAGATTCAGCAAAGCAGTATTAATATCACAAGACTCTGCACTAGTGGCGGGAGGAGTAATCGGAGTGCCAATAAAATCATTGTTGTTGGTATTTGATAAATCACACAACTTGGTGTTCTCTTGAGTCATGATGACTGCGCAACAAGATTGCACTCAAAAACAGATCCGACAAGAAAACGGCGAACAAAAAAGAGGGCGAATAAAAACGACAATTTTTTGTGAAGTGGGGGAGAGGAAAACGAGAGGCAAATGGAAAATAATGTAAATTGCAAGGAGATGAGATTTGTGATTAGGAACCTGGTATATCTTGAAGATCCTCCCCGGCAACGGCGCCAGAAATTGGCGAGTTGACAGGAGACTATCTTGACTTGATCCTCCCCGGCAACGGCGCCAGAAATTCCTTTTGATGCGGCTTGAAGCTACGTCGGTATTTCCCCAAAGAGGAAGGGATGATGCAGCACGGTGGCGGTAGGTATTTCCCTTAGTTATGACACCAAGGTTATCGAACCAGTAGGAGAACCAATCAACACAGCGTAAACATCCCCTACACACAAATAACAAATACGCGCAACCCGACGTGTAAAAGGGGTTGTCAATCCCTTTCGGGTAGCGGCGCCCCAAGATAGGCAAACAGACGTGAAATAAATTGTAGTAGATTGATAGATCAAACGCCAAATAAAATAAATAAGAATAAAACGTAGCAAGGTATTTTTGTATTTTTGGTTTAATAGAATTGAAAATAAAAGGCAAATAGAATAGTAGATTGCAAAGGCAAATAATATGAGAAAGAGACCCGGGGGTCGTAAGTTTCACTAATGGCTTCTCTCGAGAAAAATAGCAAACGGTGGGTAAACAAATTACTATTGGGCAATTGATAGAACTTCAGATAATCATGATGATATCCAGGCAATGATCATTATATAGGCATCACGTCCAAGATTAGTAGACCGACTCCTGCCTGCATCTACTACTATTACTCCACACATCAACCGCTATCCAGCATGCATCTAGTGTATTAAGTTAATGGGGAAACGGAGTAATGCAATAAGAACAATGACATGATGTAGACAAGATCTATCTATGTAGAGATAGACCCCGTTGTTTTATCCTTAGTAGCAATGATACATATGTGTCGGTTCCCCTTCTGTCACTGGGATCAAGCACCGTAAGATCGAACCCACTACAAAGCACCTCTTCCCATTGCAAGATAAATAGATCAAGTTGGCCAAACAAAACCCAAATATCGGAGAAGAAATACGAGTCTATAAGCAATCACGCATATAAGATATCAAAGAAACTCAAATAACTTTCATGGATATAAAAGGATAGATCTGATCATAAACTCAAAGTTCATCCGGTCCCAACAAACAGACCACAAAAAGAGTTACATCAAATGGATCTCCAAGAGACCATTGTATTGCGAATCAAACGAGAGAGAGGAAGTCATCTAGCCACTAACTACGGACCCGAAGGTCTACTAAGAACTACTCATGCATCATTGGAGAGGCACCAATGGAAGTGGTGAACCCCTCCGTGATGGTGTCTAGATTGGACCTGGTGGTTCTGGACTCTGCATCGGCTGGAATTGATTTTCGTCGACTCCCCTAGGGTTTCTGGAATATTGGGGTATTTATAGAGCAAAGAGGCGGTCCGGGGGCACCCGAGGTGGGCACAATCCACCAGGGCGTGCCTGGGCCTCCTGGCGCACCCTGGTGGGTTGTGCTCCCCTCGGAGCACCCCCAGGCGCTGCCTTAGCCCATTGGGTGTCTTCTGGTCCATAAAAAATCTCCGTAAAGTTTCGTTGCATTTGGACTCCGTTTGGTATTGATCTCCTACGATGTAAAAAACATGCAAAAAATAGCAAGTGGCACTTGGCACTATGTCAATAGGTTAGTACCAAAAAATGATATAAAATGACTATAAAATGATTATAAAACATCCAAGATTGATAATATAACAACATGGAACAATAAAAAGTTATAGATACGTTGGAGACATACGAAAGATTGATTTAGTTTATTTCCTTCGATATTCTATTCCACTGCTGTGATTGGGATAAGTTTCAAAACTTCCGAAAGAAATTTTGAATCTCCCATTCACCCCCTTTGGTCAATATACTCTCGGTCCTAACAACAGGTATGACTACTCTTCTTGCTGCTGTTGTTAGCTTGCTCTTGTTGCCAGGGTACGTGAGTGCATGTGGCATGTAAGTAGGACATATCTGAATGCCAAAAATAGTAGGTGCAAGTAGGACATGTGAGTGGTGGCTTCATCTGATCTGTGATAGCACTGATAATTGTAAGCACTGATAACTAAATGCACTGATCAGAGTAGCACTGATCATGTGTTAGTACTTAGTAGTTATCATTGTAAGCTGTGTTAAGTGAGCATAGATGATGTCCTACTTTTTAGCTTTGATCATATGTCATATGTGTTGCTAACTGATGTCAATCTTCCTGACAAGATAATGAAGACAGAGTGGGACACAGCCGGCGGTGATGCGCAGGTCGTCGCTAGCGCAGAGGGGCGGAGGCCCTCATCCACACCAACCGGTGGTTGCAGAGGGTGGTGCTCCCTGGCAGGGTGGAGTTCATGAGCATACCACTGGGCGCTGGTAGGAGACCGAGGATCGGCCACAAGGAGGGTGCTCGAGAACCTATCAGGTTCTATGTGCAGATCGCTGACTAGGAGGACATCGCCATGCTCATCATGCCGCGTAAATTCAGGCCGATGATGAAGCAATGGCTGGTCAGTGGCCCTCCTCGCGTCGTCAGCCTCCCCGCCAACAAGTGGTGCAAGTTTTGGGTCCAGGTGCAGATGTTCATGGGGCACATGCGCTGGGGCGCGGCTAGGAGTACTTCTGCGGCCGACACAAGATCGTCCCCGGTGACCTTATAGTCTTCAAGCTCTCCAACCTGGGGCTGAAGGTGGAGATCTCAACACCAACAGCTCCAACATCTACATGGTCTGGTGCTCAAAGCACAACTGCGTCGGTGACATCACTCAGGCCCTCTAGTTCGTCTGTTAAGTCTGATCTCTCATGCTCGTAGTCTGAACTGAAGTAGTGTAGGTTTGAAATGAAGCCTGATCGTCTCTTTTGCTGTGAACTTGTGTATATTTTGCCCAGGGAACAACACCCCGGGTCCATTAGGGGCATGTGATGCCCTGCTATTTTAAACTTATGCCTAGTAGCTTATGATCTGCATGTTCTTTGCTTGTTATTGTTGTTTTACTGCTGATGTTGATCATAGTGTGTTGTGTGCTGTCAAATGGGTGGTAAGTCCACCACATTTGAAAGGGGTGAGCAGATCAAGTACTTGCACACAACCAAACAGCTGTGGTTTGCATCTGCTCACACCTAAAGCACAAACACAGGCAACCAAACAAGTTGCAGCCATCTGGGCCTTGATGCAATGCAGGCAACCAATCAACATGCAAATGATGGTTTCTTGTTTGCATATGCTCAGCCAAGCCCAGTTGGAACAAGTATGCAAAGTGGCAAAAACCATGCAGGTAACCAAACATGCCCTTAGCTAGGCAGGAGGACACAACCCCTTTATGATAGGCCTCAGGGTGGGCATCGGGTCCCGGTTCGGTTTTATTTCCATAGTATACGGTTCTCGGGTTAATGGGTAGTGCTCCTTCTAACCGTATAGCCCAAAATCCATATACCTATACCTATTTTAGAGGGAATAGGTTCCCTTAAAATATAAATAAATAAAGGGAATAGGTATTCTTGGTTCGTCATGCTATTTTATAGAAACTCCTGATGTTTCTGGTAATCAACCTGTAGTCCAATTTTAAGTCACAATTCTTGTTTTTGTAGATACCCGCCTGATGTTTTTGATTATCAACTCACAAGCTAGTTTTAAATTATATTTTTTTACTTTTGCAAGAAACCCCTGATATTTGGGTTAATCCACCCGTAGTACATATCAAATGCTTTTTAAAAATATCCTTATCTTAAACCCTAACTTTAAATTTAACATGTTATATATGAGATTTGATTAGAAAAATATGTAGAGTCTGAATATGATGTTATTTTACTTATTAACCATTTTTAAAATGCTTTTTAGGGTGGAACCTTAATCGATAGCACATGATTCATCTTTTTCGTACCAATGTCAATCTAGATTGTAAATGAACACTTCATCAAACCAGGATCGGAGACGAAAGAAACCAACTATAACCAAGCATGTAAGCCTTGCCATAACCTCACAGAAAAAATAAGATTTCTCATCTTATACCGAGAGAGAGACGCCTGATTAAGAATATTCAAATGCTTTGTGATTGTATGAGCATTGAGGCCACCATAGGCAAGGGTGAGAAGGACGATAAGTGGCAGCACTGATGAGATGCCATGTGTTGAAATAAAGGATGTGAACTTATTGAAGTCTTGCGTAATGGTTATTGTATTAGGGGAGTGTGATTTTTTTCTGTCGGAACGCATGGCTTTTTTGCTAGTATATATATATAGGGGAAAAGCTAAGTTTTATCGATCAAATACCACTTGAAGTGGGATACAATAAGGATCGTGGGGTTGAAACCAATCATGGCGCCCCTCATCCAGAGAATTTGAAAACTTAGCTAAACTATCTACTTCTTTATTTGTCGTTCGTCCTTCGAAGGTAAATTTGTAGTTAAAATTGGCTGCACGCTGCTTGATCTCTCTTACAATGATCTCATAGTTGCTCATTGTGCCTTCATGTATCTCCTTGATAACTTGATTTGCATCTGAGGCAGCAACAAATTGTGGACGTGCAAATCCTCGGCTAGCGACAGGGCCTCTCGGCAAGCAATTGCTTCCAGAACTGCTGCATAAGGGATTCCACGAATAACCAAGGCTGAGCTACCCATGAACGAACCTCCTGCACCTCGGTAGAACGCAACTGCCGATCCATCAAGTCCAGAACATGTTGTCTGGTCATATTTCTCCCTTAGTGGTTTTGGTGATTGATGACAATGCATTTGCGGACTAATCCTGTGCATTGAGCATTTCAGATAATCTATCATATGGCCCAAGACGATTCGAGCCCCTTGGAGCTTTAAATGTGAAGATGGTCATTTTCATGCGTTTCTTTTTCGGTGGATTTGAGTCATAGGAGAACCATACTATTAAGATGGGGGTCTGCTTCGGAAAGGTTTGGGTGGAATCAACACACACACTTTTTTCATTTGCACCTCATTCCTTTTCCCGCGTCGATGGAGTTGCTCCTATGTTTCCTATGCATAGGTCTAGAAGGCCCCAAGCAGTAGTACCGCTTAGAACAGTGGTAGTACCGCTTGTGAGCGACAGTAACGCAGTCTAGTGCTGCGTGTAGTACCACTGCTTCTGGGGAATCGATCTTTCATGTCGGGTTGCATGGCAGTGGAACGATAGTACAAGCGGTAGTACCGCCCGTCCACTACCGTTCCACTTCCGATTCCTTCTGGACCCGTCACGCTCTCAAAGGCAGTTAGAGAGCGGCACTACCACTTATAAATGGTAGTACCGCTGTTGCGGCACTGCTGCACCCCGTCTGTGCTGCCCTACTTCCTTAGTACTCTGAGCTGCAACCCCAGCTGCAGTACTGCTCGGGCGAGCGCTAGTACCGCTCTGGCGGCACTATCGCCTCGTGGTCTCGTGCCACTGCACTGCTCTTTGTGTACTACCGCCTGAGCGGTAGTACCGCTATCCTGAGCGGTAGTACCGCTCTCCTGAGCGGTAGTACTGCTTAGTGCGGGCTGTGAGCAAGGTAACAGTTGGAATCTTTCCCACTATATAATGGGGGTCTTCTTCCCAAAGAAGACTCACCTCCTCCTCCCCCAAACTTCATTGTTGCTCAAAGCTTCATTTTCGCCCGATCTCACTCCCTAGTCAACAAAACTTGTTGATTCTCTAGGGTTTGGTTGAGAGGGCCCCGATCTACACTTCAACCAAGATAAATTTGATTCCCCCCACTAATCTCTTGCAGATCTTGTTACTCCTGGGTGTTTGAGCACCCTAGACGGTTGAGGTCACCTCGGAGCTGCAATTCACTATGGCGAAGCTTCGTGGTGGTGTTAGGAGCCTCCAGTTCGGTTGTGGATATTTGTCGTGGTGGGCGCACGGCAGATGCCAAGGGATGGCTAAAGAGAGGAGGAGGCTCGAGGGCGCTGGTGGGCTCCAGAGGCGAGGTTGGCATGAGCGGGCGCGGGACGCCGGACATACCCAGGTTCGGGGCTCTCCGGAGAGATAATACCCCTAGTCCTACCGAGTATAGTTGGATGATCGATAGTACAATGTTGCTCCTGGAGCTGTATGGAGGAGGAATGAAGCTGGCCAAGGCTTGGGTTGCTCCTTCTCTCCAGTGTTGCTGTTTTGTGGCTAGTCCTCTCGCTCGCCCCCTGAATGATCATGGGCTCCCGAAGGTTTTATAGTCCAACCCCCCGGGGGTACAATGGTAATGTTATAAGTCAGTGGGTCCGTGTTGTCGGTGTCCGGGGACCCGGGCTGGGTCCCGCTGAGGGCTTGTGGTTCGCCGGGTTCCCCTAGGTGCGGGCCCTGCAAGCCTAGGGGGACTGTGCGCTGTCTTGTCGATCGTCAGGGCGTGGCCGAGTTGAGTCGCGTACAGTGCTTTCCGTCAGGTTGCCGCTTGCTGTCGTCAGCGGTGAGGGCGGGGGCACTGTAGCCACGCCGGCCCTGGTCAGCGGGTAGGTGAGGGGCACTGTTGCCACGTTCCTGCTGACCAGAGGCATGGGCGGGCACTGTTGCCTTGGTCATCGTTGATTGAAGTCTCGTCCCCATCATACGGCCTGGATGGGACAGGAGTTGACCCACGGCTGGATTGCGTAGCACGCCATGGGTGGCGCTGGTTGTTGAGGAGGCTTTGGCCGTGCCGGGTTCGGCTGTCTTGCGCCAGTTGTTGAGACCGAGTCGACGTGTCTTGCCGGGTCGGCTAGTCTGGCCGGCTAGCGGGGCTTGGCCGGGTCGAGCGAGCCGGCCAAGCGCGTGCCGGTATTGAGGGGTGGTGCCAGCCCCGTTGTTTTTGAAGAGGATCCGGGTTCCGTTGCCTGCCCGGGGTCCATCCCCCCGACAGTAATCCCCGAAGCTGTGAAGGTCCGCCGTCTTCGGATGAGTGGGCCTTCGCAGTTTCCCCCTTAAGCAAGGTGGATTCTGCGAGCGCCGGGTCTGGCAACACCCACTGTGTGTCGGTTCTCTCAGAAACCGGATCGCGACATCTCAGCCATGGCGGGGACTGAGAAGTCCGCCGAATCTTGGGGCAATCCCTCGGGCTTTGCGCGGGCGCCACATGGTGCCCGAAAGTCGGAGGAGCCTGACAGGCCACGCGCGTGACGGGACCGGGCGACGGGCTGGGGCCCACCGCCGCGCGCCGTCGGCCCAAGCGCGCGGATTTATTGCGGCGTCCGGGGGCCGGTTGCTCTTCCCCGGGCAGTTACTGCGCGTGTACGTGCGCACTTATTGCGGGGTAGTGGAACGTGCGCATGCAGACGATCCCACTTCCCCACGTTCAAACCGAGGGTTATAAATTGGGGGGCAGGGGGCGGCGGACATTATGCTCGCTCGCGCCCTCCTGTCCCTTTGCTCTCGCTCCGCTCTTTGCAACTGACGCACTGCGACGCCCGCTGCTCCGAGCAGAACTCCTTCGCCGTCCATCTTCCTTCTTCTTCCTTCGATCATGTCGCTGCCATCGGGCTCCTGGATGGGTTCGAATGTCACCTCCGAGGACATCACCCAACTCCGGGCAACACGGCGCCTGCCGTGGGAGACGGACGTCAGCGTCCGCCTGCCGCGCGGTGAGCAGAGGCCTCGGCCCGAGGGGCAGGAGCGCGTGGTCTTCCTCATGCACTTCGAGCGCGGGTTCGGGCTGCCAGCGAGCACCTTCTTCCGCGTGTTCCTGGAGTTCTTCGGGCTCTAGCCGCATCATCTTGGCGCCGGCGCCATCGTCCAGCTCTCCGGCTTCGTCACCCTCTGCGAGGGGTACCTGGGGGTCGAGCCTACGATCGACCTCTGGGCGCGCTTCTTCTCCTTGAAGCAGCAGGGCCCGTCGGCCGGGGAGTTCGCCGATTGCGGCGCCGCCGTCATCTCGAAGCGGTCGGGGGCGGATTTCCCCAAGATCCCGCTGGAGGATTCTGCCAAGAAGTGGCAGAACTCCTTCTTCTACGTCCGCAACCTTGGTGCGGATCGCATCAACCTTCCGGCCTTCGCCATCGCACCACCGCGGGCGAAGACGAACTGGGGCTACTCGCCCAGGCGCCCGTCGCAGGAGATCGTTAATCTCTGCGAGTGGGTGACGGTGATCAGGACGTAGGAGGGGCTCACCGGCACCGACCTCCTCGCTGCGTTCATAATGCGTCGGGTCCTTCCGCATCAGGGGCGCTCCTGCCTCATCGGCGAAATGGTCGGCCTTCAAGACCCCAGCCGCATGGGGTCGACGCGGCTGTCCGCGGAGCAGGTCACGCGCGGCGTGAATGACATCTCCAAGGCCAACCTTGGGGAGGACTGGCGGTTCGGCAAGGCGTCGTACAGCCAGTCGAACTCGGCGGCGTAGGTGAGCGTCTGATCTTCTTACTTTGCTGTCGCGCACCTTCTCATCCGTCCTGACGCGACGCGGGGGTACTTCTGAACGCGATTCGGCATCCTTACGCCAGGGCCCCGTCGTAGGTGGAGCCGGTGGCACCAGAGGAGCACGCGGCTCATGGCGGGGGGGGGGGTGAGGAGGCCGAGTCCGACGCCGGCGCTGGGCGTCGCGCGGGTAAGTCTCGTGTTTTTCTTCATGTGTTTTGAATTGCTGACCGCGCACAGAACGGTCTGTGCTGACGCCAGTTGTCGGTGTAGTGGCATTGGGCGGGGGAGGCGGCGACGCGGGCGGAGCTGGGTCCCCGCGTGGGGCGGCGCCGAGCCGCCCGCATGGGAAAGACAGCATCGCGCCGCGACCCCGGGCCCCGAAGTGCACGGCGGACCCGGCCGGGGCCGAGAGGCCGGCCAAGAGGAAGCGCGGCGGCGGACACGGGAGGCAACCCCGGTCCCGGTCTTGGCAGGGTAAGCTTCATCTCTCGTTTGTGCTCAGATTTTTTTCTTGAGCTAGTCTTGTTTCTTTCCTGCTCATTCTGTCTTCTTCCCCAGGTCGCCAATCGCGTTGGCGAGGGCGGCGGTGGAAGCCACGACCGCCGAAGGGGCCGCGTTCCGCAGGAGCCGGTCAAACCACGCCGACCAGGCCGAGGTGGAGGGACGGGCCAACTCGGACCTCGGCCTGGATCCGAACGACGCCGAAGCCTTGGCTTGGCGGGATAGGAACCAGGCCGAGGCGGAGCTGGAGGCGGCGTCGGTCCGTGCTTGTACCGACGCAGCGGCGGCATGGGCGCAAGACGGCGCGGAGCCGGCCTGGCGCGAGATGCCGGAGGGCACGGTGGTGGCGGCGACGGTCTTTGAGCCGTCGTCGGTGAGGGAGCGCGGCCGTGGAGGCCGGGCTGAGGTGGTGATCCCCGACCGGGAGGTCGTGGAGGTGGAGGATGACACCCTGCCGCGGGCCGACGTGGTCGAGCAAGCGGGGACTGATGGTGGTGGTGGCGGCGGCGTTTTGGAAGAGACGCTGCGGGCGGCGGTGTCAGAGGCGCCGCCGGTTTTGGAAGAGGCACCGCGGGCGGCGGTGCCGGAGGCCACCCCGGCAGCTGGGCCGGAGACGGCGACGCAGGGCGTCCCGGCGTCCGGGTCAGAGCGACGCAGGGCATCCCGGCGTCCGGGTCGTCGTCGGCGCTGGGAGGGGCGTCGGAGGAGGTGCTGGCCGCGTCGCGAGCGGCCAGCGGGGAGTACGCCTTGGTGCCCCGGCAGGGAGGGTGCCGAGCTGCCGTGCCGCAGCCGGTGCGAAGCGGGGGCGCCATTGTCTTCGGGCCTCAGACCTAGCAGGAGGTGGCGCTGGACGCCGTCAGTCACCGCCTGCGAGGCCGGACGGAACGGCTCGAGGCCTTCGCCCAGGCCGAGGTGGAGCGGACGCGCGACCTGGAGCGTGCCGTTCTGGTAAGTCTTCTTGTAATTTTCTTATTTGTGGGGGCGCGCCAGCGCACCCACTGGGTGTAGCCCCCGAGGTTCGGGCCAACTACGTAGTAGTTGGGTCGAATCTTTAGAGTGTTGGCCTTGTTCTGATTTCTGCTTTCTTCAGCATCTCGACGCCTTCCGGGTCGCCGCCTACAATCGTCTCCTGGGCAAGCACCGGGAGCTCATGGAGTAGCTTGCCGCCAAGGAGGAGGAGCTCCGCGTCGCCGCAGGTATTCTTGTGCTCTTTTCTAGTGGGGGCGCGCTAGCGCACCCACTGGGTGTAGCCCCCAAGATTCGGGCCAACTGTGTAACAGTTGGGCCAAATCTTAAGTCTTGCTTTTTTCTACTGCTGATCCCTTCTTTTTCGCAGCCGAGGTGCTGTCCTGGTGGACTCGTCTGCTCCGGGCCGGTCATCACTACAACCGGCTCGTTGCCGACACTTGCCGTCTCGGCGTCGAGGCGGCGTAGGCGAGGGCGGAGGTGGCCGCGGCTCGGCGGTCTCTTGACGAGGCCAACCGGCTGCATGAGCAGCTGGCGGGTCACAAGAGCCGCCTCGTGGCCGAGGTGGAGCTCCTTAAGGCGGAAGCCGCCAAGGTGGCAAAGGCGCAACAGGCCCTGGTGGAGGCGGACCAGCAGCGCGGCCAGCTGGCCGACGACAAGGGCCGGCTCCAGGCCGAGGTGGATCGCCTGCGGGGGCAGGTCACCACGGCTGAGGGGGCCCGTCAGGACGAGGTCCGTCGCCGCGAGGCGGCCAAGAAGGCGGCCGAAGACAAGGACGCCGAGCTGAAGGCGGCCCTTGCCAAGGCGGCCGATCTGGAGAAGGCGCTCGAGGAGCGTGACCGCGCCATCGAGGGGGAGCGGCGTGGTACGTTGCTTGAGGCGCAGCACCTGGAAGAGTCCTTCTCTAGTAAGTGCTTTTTCTTGTCGTTTGCCGGGTCGGGATCCGGCCTTTCTTCCTTGTTGTTCTTCTTCTAAACTCGCGTCTTCCTTTGTGGCAAGGGCCTTCCCAGAGACGCAGCGGCTGGCGGAGGAAGCCGTCTGCTATCAGCGCGACCCGACCGGTGTCGTTGGGTCCGGGACGGATCCGTGGGTGGCCAGGACCTTCCCGGAGATCATCGCCACCGCTGAGGCCCGCCTGCAGGTCCTGGGAACGCAGTTGGGGCGGCTGTCCCAGGCCGGCACCGCAATGACGGCGGCCCTATGGCCGGACTCCGTCCAACCGAGCAGCTTCTCGCGCCTGGCGCGTTGGTTGGAGATGGGGCCGGACATGCTTGGCGAGTGGCGCGTCTCCGCCGCTCGTGCTGGTGCTGAGATGGCGCTCCGGTTCGCGCTGTCCTGGCATCCGGACCTGCAGCTGGACGCTTTGATGGGCCAGCGGGCCGGTTCGGAGCAGCTCTTGCAGGAGCAAGCCGGCCGGATCGCTTCCCGGGCCAGCTACATTGCCGAGTTCGCCTTCCACGATGAGTTCCTTCCGGAGCGGACGGAAGACGGCAGGGCCGTGGACGGCGACGACTACGGCTTGCTCCTCCACGATCTGAAGGGTAGCTCGGAGGAGACGGGCGTCTACCGCGACGCGGGTGCTGAGGAGGGCACCGGCACCTCGCTGGACCCGGAGGCCGCCAGGGGAGAGCCGTCGATGTTGCGACACAGCGCTGGAGATGCCTGAGACACTTTGTGTAAAATCTGTTAAATAGCAGGTCCACCCACCCACTGGGGGTTTTAGGGTGTAATGAACTCGGGCCGTGGGCCTTTTCTTAAATACTTTGTGTAGATGTCGTGGGTGCTTTTGCTTTTTGCCTTCCTTTTTTGGACCGATTTCATGCGCTTTTCCTTTCTCAAACCTCCCCCCCCCTCGCGAGTCAGACGGCCGAGGCTCCGGTCCGTGACAAGGAGTTCGGTTCTTTGAGAGGAGCGCGCAGGACTTGGGTCCCTCGAAACGTTGAGCGCGAGCGAAACACCCACTGGGCCGGCTGGCGGTAATCCGGCGAAGCCGATTGGCGAGCAACCGGTCGTGCGGCTGTTCATTTGATGAATGGTGGGCCGGGTTGATCGACCCGACAACCTTTGACTTAGTGTATGAAGCGTAAAGGAGCTTTGGCCCGTTGTGCTTGCCAGCCGACAGCCAAAGCTGGATCTGTGGCTTTGGGGCGAAGTGGGGGACCGCGGCATCCTAACTTTATCAGGAATCACCAAGTAAGGTGGCGGGGTGGCGACCGAGCCGGCCAGCCCCCAAGCCCCCGGGTCGAGCGAGTCGGACCGGTGGCCGGGTTCAGTGTTATAGTGATGCAAGAAAATAGGGACACAATAAATTGGTCAACAAAAGGCAGCCCCCGAGTCTCGTTCGGGGACCCCATAGTTTCATGCGTTTACAAAAGGCGATGATACATACGCTCGTGCGGCTAACTGTAAAACGGGCGGAGGAGTTCCGCGTTCCGCGTCCTTCTTGTGCTTCCTTGACTTGCGTGCGTCGATGAGGTAGTAGGTGTTGCGGTCGCGCAAGGCCCTGCTCACGATGAATGGGCCCTCCCATGGAGGGGACAGCTTGTGCTGGCCTGCCTGCTCTTGGATGAGTCGGAGGACGAGGTCGCCCTTCCGCGAGGGGCTTGATCTCTTGCTGTGGTAGTGCCTCAGGCCTTGCTGGTAGATGGCCGAGCGACTGAGCGCCAGGAGGCGTGCTTCTTCTAGCAGGTCGACGCCATCTTCGCGGGCTTCTCTGGCTTCGGCTTCGGTGTACATCGCGACGCGCGGCAAGTCAAACTCAACGTCGGTCGGGATGACGGCTTCGGCTCCGTAGACAAGGAAGAACAGGGTGAACCCGGTCGACCGATTCGGCGTGGTGCGTAGACTCTAGAGAACGGCTGGCAACTCGTCAAGCCAGCTACCGGGTGAGCGGATGAGCGGCTCGACGAGTCGCGGCTTGACGCCGGACAGGATGAGTCCATTGGCCCGCTCGACCTGCCCGTTGGACTGCGGATGCGCAATGGAGGCCAGGTCGAGGCCGATGCCGGAGACGGAGCAGAATTGCTCGAGTGCGCCCTTGGCGAAGTTGGTGCCGTTGTCGGTGATGATGCTGTTCGGCATGCCGTAGCGCACCGCTATGTCCTTGATGAACCGGACGGCTGTTGGCCCGTCCGGTTTCTTGATTGGTCTTGCCTCGATCCACTTGGTGAATTTGTCCACTGCCACCAGCAAGTGCGTCATGCCGCCGCGAGCGGTTTTGAAGGGTCCCACCATGTCGAGTCCCCAGACCGCGAAGGGCCAGGCGATCGGTATGGTGCGGAGTGCTGACGCCGGCTGGTGGCTGCATTTGCTGAAGCGCTGGCATCCCTCACACTTGAGGACGAGCGACTCGGCATCTTGGAGGGCCGTGGGCCAGTAGAAACCGTGGCGGAACGCCTTGGCCACCAGGGATCGTGATGCGGCATGGTGCCCACACTCGCCCTGATGTATGTCGAGGAGGATGTCGATGCCCTGTTCCTACTCGACGCAGTGCTGGAACACACCGGTGGAGCTGCGCTTGACGAGCTCGTTGTTGATGATGCTGTAGGCGGACGCCCGGCGCTGCACTTGCCGAGCTTTGGTCTCGTCCTTGGGGAGAACCCCGTTCTCCAAAAATTCTGATATTGGGAGGGCCCAAGATGGAGCCGCAACCACGGCGAAGACGGCCACTAGGGTGGGTTCCGAGTCGGCAGCCCCCGAGCCGGGTTGAGCAGCCCCCGGGTCGGGGATGGTGACGGCCGGGTCCGAGACGATGGTGGCCGGGTCGAGCTGAGCAGCCCCCGGGCCGGGTTGAGGTGCGGCCGGGTCATCTGGAATGTGGATGGACTCGGAGTCCGGCGATGGCTTGACGGACGGCTTGCGCAGGTGCTCGAGGGAGATGTCAGACGGGATGGCTTGTCGTGACGAGGTGGTCTTGGCGAGCGTGTCAGCTGCTTCGTTCTCCGCGCGCGGGACGTGGAGGAACTCGCAGCCCTCGAAGGATCCGGACAGCTTCTGGACGAGGAAGCGGTAGCTTGCTATGTTGGAGTCGCGGGCGTCCCATTCGCCGGAGCATTGCTGCACCACCAGGTCCGAGTCGCTATAGCACAGGATGCGCCAGATGCCGAGTTCCTTGGCAAGCCGGAGGCCGTGCACAAGGGCTTCATACTCGGCGACGTTGTTGGAGGCGGCGAAGTGGATCTGGAGCGCGTAGCGGAGCCGGTCGCCCTTCGGGGACGACAGTACGATGCCGGCCCCCAAGCCGAGTCGCATCTTGGACCCGTCGAAGTGCATGCGCCAATGCGTCGAGTCGGGAGGCGGTGGCAAGTACTGGGTCTCGGTCCAGTCGACGAGGAAGTCGGCCAGGGCTTGAGACTTGATCGCGGTGCGGGGCTCGTAGAGGATGGTGTGGCCGGCTAGCTGGATCGCCCACTTGGCAACCCGGCCAGAGGCATCCCGGCACCCGATGATTTCTCCGGTAGGCGCCGTGCTTACCACGGTGATGATGTGCTCTTGGAAATACTGCTTCAGCTTCTTGGCGGTGAAGTACACGCCGTAACACATCTTCTGGTAGTGCGGGTAGTTCTGCTTGGAGATGCAGTGCACCTCGCTCAGGTAGTAGACTAGGCGCTGGACGGCCTGGATCTTGCCCTTCTCTGGTCGCTCGACCACCAGCACCGTGCTGACCGCCCGTGAGGTCGCGGCTATGTAGAGCAACAGCGAGTCCTTGTCGGTCAGCGCGGCCAGGACTGGTGCGGTGGAGAGCATGCGCTTGAGGTCTTGGAAGGCCTCGTCTGCCTTGCCGTTCCATTCGAACGGGCTCGTCTTCTTCATCAGTTGGTACAGGCGTAGCACCCTCTCGCCCAGCCGGCTTAGAAACCGGCTGACCGAGGCCAAGCATCCGATGAACTTCTGGACATCGCGCAGCCGAGCCGGCTTGCGCATGTGCTCGATGGCCTTGATCTTCTCCGGGTTCGTCTCAATGCCGCGTTCCGAGATGACGAAGCCGAGTAGCTTTCCGGCCGGGACGCCGAAGACGCATTTTTCCGGGTTAAGCTTGACCTTGTATTCGCGGAGGTTGGTGAAGGTTTCCTTCAAATCATCGAGGAGCGTGAGGTGCTGCTTGGTCTTCACCACGATGTCGTCCACGTATACGTGGATATTGCGGCCGAGTTGCGGCAGCAGGCATTTCTGCATGCAGCGCTGGAAGGTGGCGCCGGCATTCTTCAAGCCGAACGACATGGTGATGTAGCAATACGCCCCAAAGGGTGAGATGAAGGACGTCTTCAGGGCGTCGGCCGGGTCCAGATTGATCTGGTGGTAGCCGGAGTAAGCGTCCAGGAAGGACAGGAGCTCACACCTGGCGGTCGAGTCGATGACTTGGTCGATCTGCGGGAGGGCGAACGGATCCTTGGGACAGGCCTTGTTGAGGCTAGTGTAGTCGATACACATGCGCCATGTCTTGTTCTTCTTCAGGACGAGGACTGGATTGGCCAGCCAATCGGGGTGAAACACTTCCATTATGAAGCCGGCCGCCAAAAGCTTGGCGACCTCTTCACCAATGGTTCTTCTCTTCTCTTCGGAAAATCATCGTAGGGGTTGACGGACAGGCTTGGCGTCCTTGCGGACGTAAAGTTTGTGCTCGGCGTACTTCCTCGGGATACCTGGCATGTCCTTGGGGGTCCATGCGAAGATATCCCGATTCTCACGGAGGAAGTCGACGAGCTCGCCTTCCTATTTGCTGTCGAGGCAGGCGCCTATGACAACGTACTTGCTGCAGCTGGGGTCTTCTGGGTTGAGCTTCACTTTCTTGGTCTCCTTGGAGGGCTTGAAGGCGGCCTCGTCGGCCGGGTCCGGGGTCGGGATCGATGCGGCGGAGGCCTCGCCTGCCAGGGCGATGATCCGGTCGAGCTCGTGCCACTCCTCGGGAATGACCAGCGACTCGGCCAACTTGGCGCCGTCTCGGGCGCACTCCAGGGACTTGCGGTAATCGCCGGTGATGGTGATGAGGCCCTTGGGACCCGACATCTTCATCTTCAGGTAGGTGTAGTGGGGAACCGCCATGAACTTGGCGAGCGCAGGCCGGCCCAGCAACGCGTGATACGCGCTGGACAGGTCCACCACCTCGAACCAGATCGGTTCGCGCCGGAAGTGGCTGCTATCACTGAACAGGACATCTAGCCGAACCTGGCCAATGGGGGAGCAGGAGAGGCCGGGCACGATGCTGTGGAAGATGGTTTGGGTTGGCTCCAGGTCCTCGGCCTTGAGTACCGGGCCAATGCAGCACCGGCGCCGGTCGCTCCGGCTCTGTCACCAGAGCCGGTGGCCCTCTCCATCGAGTCGAACCTGGCAGGGATCCAATACCCGCCGGCGTCGTCCTTTGCAAGCCCCTCTTATGGGGGTATTTTTACCCCCATAGGAGTGTTTTCTCCTCCGCGTCCGGTGCAAGGGGAGGGGAGCTCCAGGACGCTGACGTCATCTTGGAGCCGGCGCAGGACGAGGCGCACGACCACGACCCTCGGAATGGCCTAGTCCTCTTCATCGGCGGCAGAAGCACACCTCTTCCCGCCGTGGTTTTTACCACGGCCGACGTACGCTACACCGGCAACCCCCACTGTAAGCTCTGAAATCTCCCTCTGCTTCGTACTTAGGGTTCTTAGGGTAGTTCTAAGTGTGTTAGATTAGATTCTGGCCCATACATTGGACGCGATTCGATCCGATTCGACTAGATTCAACCGGATTCGACCAGAATCCAATATTTTGGGGATGAACCAGAGTGCATGCTTACTTTTTTCATCCCACATGGCTAGATTGTTCATAATGTAGTGTTAGTTTGCGTCGTTTTAGTGCCATATTGTTACTTTGTACTGCCAAATTGTTAGTTTGTAGTGGCACATTGTTATTTCCTACTACCACATTGTTAGTTCTTAGTTCTGATACTAGTGTATATGCTACTGTTCTTGATGCTGTTGTTAGTTCTTGCTGTTGTTAGTAGTGTATGTGCTACTCTTCTTGCCGCTGTTGTTATCTTGCTCTTGTTGCCAAGGTACGTGAGTGCATGTGGCATGTAAGTAGGACATACCTGAATGCTAAAAATAGTAGGTGCAAGTAGGACATGTGAGTGGCAGCTTCATCTGATCAGTGATAGCACTGATAATTGTAAGCACTGATAACTATAAGCACTGGTCTTGATTCTGTCATAACATCGTCATGGATGTGCATGCATGACAGAAAACGTGACCTACTATGACAAAAATGTATCATCACGAAAGTATTTTTTGTAGTGAAGGTGGTTGATAAGAGCTGCATGGACTGGTCCTCCATAGACCAGGGGAGGGGCAACCATGGCATGGATGCTCATCCCATTGTTACCTTGAGGGGTGGTAATTTTACCACGATTAGCCGCCTCCTTGATGGAGTCGGCATCCAAATCCGTGGTAGTGTGTTTGACCACTTACAATGGATCGGTAGAGAGATTAAGATCCTCAAGTAATTCCTTGAACAAGTATTTGACCTCGGTTTTCATAGAGATCCTAAGTGAAGCCAAAGCTTCACTTAGGTCCTCTCGTGTGACTGTGGCCACCGTATCGGCCGTGGGAAAACCACCATCACTTGACCCATCGTCAACCATACTCTTAAGGCAGTTAAGCGGTTAAAAGAGACGAGGCTCTGATACCAATTGAAAGGATCAATATGGTTGACTAGGAGGGGGTGAATAGGCTACTACCAATTTTTTAGCTTTTCTTAAAAATTAGGTTTAGCAACAAATAGGTTGTCTAGATATGCAACTAGGTGAGCAACCTATATGATGCCAACAACAACAACACAAGCAAGCAAGCAAAGGATACAACACAAATAAAGCTTGCACAAAGTAAAGGTAAGAAGTGACCACAAGTGGAACCGGTGAAGACGAGGATGTGTTACTGAAGTTCCTTCCCTTTGAGAGGAAGTACCTCTCTGTTGGAGCAGTGTGGAGGCACAATGCTCCCCAAGAAGCCACTAGGGCCACCATATTATCCTCATGCCCTAGCACAATTCAAGATGCCGTGATTCCACTAGTGGTGCCCTTGAAGGCGGCAACCGAACCATTACAAACAAGGTTGGGGCAATCTTGTCGGGGGGATGGACCCCGGGCAGGCAACGGAACCCGGATCCTCTTCAAAAACAACGGGGCTGACACTGCCCCTCAATACCGGCACGCACTTGGCCGGGTCACTCGACCCGGCCAAGCCCCGCTAGCCGGCCAGACTAGCCGACCCGGCAAGACACGTCGACTCGGCCTCAACAACTGGCTCAAGACAGCCGAACCCGGCACGGCCAAAGCCTCCTCAACAAGCCAGCGCCACCCATGGCGTGCTACGCAATCCAGCCGCGGGTCAACTCCCGTCCCATTCAGGCCGTATGATGGGGACGAGACTTCAATCAACGATGACCGAGGCAACAGTGCCCCGCCCATGCCTCTGGTCAGCAGGAACGTGGCAACAGTGCCCCTCACCTACCCGCTGACCAGGGCCGGCGTGGCTACAATGCCCCCGCCCTCACCGCTGACGACAGCAAGCGGCAACCTGACGGAGAGCACTGTACGCGACTCAACTCGGCCACGCCCTGACGATCGACAAGATGGCGCACAGTCCCCCTAGGCTTGCGGGGCCCGCACCTAGGGGAACCCGGCGAACCACAAGCCCTCAGCGGGACCCAGCCCGGGTCCCCGGACACCGACAACACGGACCCACCGACTTATAACATTACCATTGTACCCCCGGGGGGTTGGACTATAAAACCCCTGGGAGCCCACGATCATTCGGGGGGGCGAGCGAGAGGACTGGCCACAAAACAGCAACACCTGAGAGAAGGAGCAGCCCAAGCCTTGGCCAGCTTCCTTCCTCCTCCATACAGCTCCAGGAGCAACATTGTACTATCGATCATCCAACTATACTCGGCAGGACTAGGGGTATTATCTCTCCGGAGAGCCCCGAACCTGGGTATGTCCGGCGTCCTGCCCCCGCTCATGCCAACCTCGCCTCTGGAGCCCACCAGCGCCCTCGAGCCTCCTCCTCTCTTTAGCCATCCCTTGGCCTTTGCCGTGCGCCCACCACGATAGTTGGCGCCCACCGTGGGGCAGCTCGAGGAGCTGGCCGGGAGCATGCTTCAGACGGGGCCCTTCTCCTACACCGACGAGTCCGTCGCGCTGGCGGACGATGTCGTCGGCGCGCTTGTCGCCTCCTTCGCCGTGCTGCGCATCTCCGATGCGTTCGCGGCCGACGAGTACCCCAGCGAGGTGCTCAGCTACTCCGACTCTCCCCTCTTCCTCGGCGGCGGCGTTTCCGCCAGGGCAATGGACGTCCATGTGGAGGTCTTCGTCACCGGCGACGGCGCCTCCTCCTCGTCGAGCAAGACGAGGAAGGCTGCCGAAGCCAGGACCGCAACGGATCGTATCAAGCCGTCTGATCCATTGCGCGCCGCGATGGAGAGCCTTCGCATCCCCATCGGCACCGACGTCGACGCCACCAACGTCGCTGAAGCCCGAACCCAGCTCGAGGAAAGGCGTCAGCAGATGCTGGACCTATCTGAGAAGCTCGCCGCCACTCAGCGTCGCCTGGATGCCGCTCAGCTGGAGCGCGACGCCGCCTACGGATTCACGCCCGCCGCGGTCGAGCCAAGCCAGGTCGCCGATGTGCGTGCCCGGGTAGGAGCGATCGGCCGGGCCCTCGGCGCCGTCCCAACCTTCTACGAGACCCCAGCAAAGAACATGCGTGCTGCCCAGGCAGCCGCAGTCGGCCTGGACCAGCTCGCGGGTGAGGAGCTGAAAGAGCGCATCAGGCGGATGCGTGAACTCCTCCACGCCGCCAACACCCAGCAGGACCGCCTCAACCAGCTCGCCAAGCCGGCGGGATCTGGCTCCGCCCGCCTTGGCGGGCCCGGCGAACTTCTGCACACCGCTTCCTCGCCACCCGGCGAGGCGCACTCCGGCCGAGCCCGGACTCGGCGCGACCCGGCCGCTACAGCCGCCGGCGGATTGGGCGACGAGCCTGTCCTAGAGATCCAGCGCGGACCCGGCCAGCATGGCCGGCGTCCGGCTCCAACCGACCCGGCCCCACGTGGCCTGGCCGCAAGTCGACTTGGCCCGCGCGCCATCGACGACGCTGACGCTCACCACCGCCTCGATCAGCTCGCTCGCTCCCTGGAGGTGGAGGAGAGCGGCGCTATCGGGCTGGCGTGCTTCGGCCCGCGCATCCGGGAGGAGCCCTTCCCCAAAGGATTCGTGCTCCCCCGCGACACCCCCAAGTACAACGGGACGGTGAAGCCAGAAGACTGGCTCACCGACTACACCACGGCCATTGGCATCACCGGTGCCAATCGTCGTCTCGCCGTGCGCTACGCACCGCTCATGCTCCAAGGGTCGGCCCGCACGTGGTTGAACAGCCTGCTGATGGGCAGCATCAACACGTGGGTGGATTTCGAGGAAGCCTTCATCCGCAACTTCACGGGGACCTACAAGCGACCCGGCCGCCCTAGCCAGCTCGCCATGTGCGTGCAAGGGCCTACGGAGACCGGTCGCGAGTACCTCGCATGCTGGACCGAGCTCCGGAACAGCTGCGAGGGCGTCCATGAAGTCCAGGCGATCCAGTACTTCGTCAGCGGGTGCCGAGACAGCACCCTCCTCAAGCACAAGCTCTTACGCTCCGAGCCGGCCACCATGGCCGCACTCATGGTGACGGCGGACAAGTACGCCAACGCCGACTCCGCCATGAAGATCCAGGTGGCGCTGGATGAAGCTGGCAAGGCGAAGCCGGTTCCCCCTCCGAAGCCGGCCGGCGAAAGCAGCCGGCAGCAGCATCACTAGAACAACAAGTGCAAGGCCGACCAGCCGGCGCCGCGTCACGACAACCGGCTCGTCGCGGCCACCGAGCCCGCGGCGGACCCGGCGGCGAAACGCCGGCAAACCGGCAAGACGGCATGGCAACCCGCCATGAGCTTCGAGCAGATGCTCGACGCCCCCTGCAAGCACCACAGCGGCACAAGACCCTCCACGCACACGCTTCGGCTGTGCGCCATCACCAAGCGCATCATGAGGGGCGACGTCCCACCCCCTCCGGCTCCGGCTCCAGGCGCCGGACAGCTGCCTCCGCCTCTAGCTAGCGGCGCGATGCGCGACGACGCCTACCCGGACCAGAGCACGGCCTACATCGTCTTCACTAGCCTCGGCGACGACAAGCGTAGCGAGCGCCTCCTTCGGTAGGAGGTGAACACCGTCGTCCCGGCCAAGCCGGAGTTCATGCGTTGGTCGGATCGCCCGATCACCTGGACCCGGGAGGATCACCCGGCAGTCATGCCGAGCCCGGGTGGTTACGCCCTCGTCCTCAACCCCACCATCGTCACGCGGCAGACATGCAAGTTCTCCCCAGTCCTCATCGACGGCGCCAGCAACATCAACATCCTCTACCGCGACACGATGACCAAGCCCCCAGAGTACGGAGTCAAGCTCCTCGACCCAGTGTTTGTCTGATTCTTTTAAAGACCGCACTAGCCTGGGTTTGATGCCGCTCATAATAAGACCGTTAGCTCGCTCGACTTGACCGTTGGTTTGCGGGTGGTAGACAGAGGCGTAATCGAGCTTAATGCCCAGATTAGCACACCAGCTTTTCACTTCATCAGCTGTGAAATTGGAACCGTTATCAGTGATGATGTTGTGCGGTACACCATAACGGTGCACCACATCAGATATAAATGCGATCACCGGTCCGGACTCGGCCGTTTTGACTGGTCTAGCCTCTATCCACTTGGTGAATTTGTCCACCATGACCAGCAGATATTTTTTCTTATGGCTTCCCCCTTTAAGGGGTCCAACCATGTCCAAGCCCCAGACCGCAAAGGGCCATGTAATGGGGATTGTTTGTAGGGCAGTTGGGGGCATATGGCTTTGGTTGGCGAAGAGTTGGCATCCAATGCAGCGCTGGACGAGGTCCTGTGCATCTGCCCGGGCCGTAGGCCAATAAAATCCTATCTGGAAGGCCTTGCTGACAAGTGCCCGGGCTGCGGCGTGGTGCCCACCGAGATCGGCGTGAATTTCTGCCAATAGTTGCCGCCCCTCCTCCTCGGACATACACCTTTGAAGGACTCCGGTGGTGCTTTTCTTGTATAGCTCTCCCTCGTGAACTTTATAGGCCTTCGAACGCCGGACGATGCGGCGAGCCTTGTTCTGATCTTCTGGGAGCTCCTTCCTATTCAGGTAGGCCAAGAATGGTTCGGTCCATGGGGCAATTACTGCCATGATGAGGTGGGCCGATGGTGTTATTTCGGTGGCTGAGCCTCCGATGATATCGGCGTGTTCGCTATCTGTGTTTGTGTTTGGAATGGGACTGTCGTTGCTGTCTCCCCCTTGCCACACCACAGATGGCTTAAAGAGCCTTTAGAGGAAGATGTTAGGTGGGACGGGGTCGCGCTTAGCGCCGATGCAAGCAAGGACGTCTGCCGCCTGATTACTTTCGCGGGCGACATGATGAAATTCGAGTCCCTCGAATCGAGCCGACATCTTCAAGACGGCATTGCGATAAGCTGCCATCTTTGGATCTTTGGCATCAAAGTCTCCATTAATTTGGGATATTGCGAGGTTTGAGTCCCCGCGCACCTCCAGGTGTTGTATGCCCATTGATACGGCCATCCAAAGGCCATGCAGCAAGGCCTCGTATTCGGCTGCGTTGTTGGAGTCCTTGTATAATATTTGGAGTACGTACTAGACGATATCTCCTGTGGGGGATGTTAATACGACGCCCGCCCCCAATCTTGCCAACATTTTGGAGCCGTCAAAATGCATCACCCAGTTGGAATATGCGCCGTACTCTTTAGGGAGTTCGGCCTCTGTCCATTCGGCGACGAAGTCAGCCAGTACCTGGGATTTGATGGCTCGACGTGGTTTGTACGTGATGTCGAATGGCAGGAGCTCAATGGCCCATTTGGCAATCCAGCCCGTTGCATCCCTCTTGTTGATTATATCATTGAGGGGCACTTCAGAAGCCACCATGATCGAGCACTCCTGAAAGTAGTGTCGCAATTTTCGAGATGCCATGAAGACCGCATATGCTATGTTTTGATAGTGAGGGTACCGGGATTTGCATGGTGTGAGGACGGTGGATACGTAGTATACCGGCTTTTGGAGCGGAAATTTGTGTCCGTCCTGTTCTCGTTCGACGACGAGCACGGTGCTCACCACTTGGTGTGTTGCCGATATGTATAGCAACATGGGTTCGCCTGCGTTTGGTGCAGCCAGGATTGGATTGCTTGCTAGGAGGGTCTTTATTTCCTCCAGTCCGGCAGTCGCCATGTCCGTCCATTCGAAGTTATCCATGCGCCGTAAGAGGCGATAGAGTGGGAGTGCCTTTTCTCCTAGTCTGGAGATAAAGCGGCTTAGTGCTGCCACGCATCCTGCCAGCTTTTGGACCTGTTTGAGGTCTGTTGGTGTAGCTAACTGTGACAGAGCTCGGATTTTAGCCGGATTCACTTCGATTCCTCTATTGGAGACTATGAAGCCCAGCAGTTTTCCAGCGGGGACGCCAAAGACACACTTCTCCGGGTTGAGCTTAATGTCATATGCCCGGAGGTTGTCAAACGTGAGACGTAAGTCGTCTATTAGTGTTTCGACGTGCCTAGTCTTAATGACGATGTCAGCAATGTAAGCTTCTACCGTCTTGCCGATCTGTTTTTCGAGGCATGTTTGGATCATGCGCTGGTAGGTGTTGCCGGCGTTCTTGAGCCCGAAAGGCATGGTGTTGAAGCAAAACGGCCCGTATGGGGTAATCAATGTTGTTGCAGCTTGATCGAATTCCTTCATTTTGATTTGATGGTATCCGGAATATTGGTATTTTTATGATAAAGATGCAAAGTAAAATAAAAAGCAATAAAAATAGCTAAGTGTTGGAAGATTAATATGATGGAAAATAGACCCGGGGGCCATAGGTTTCACTAGTGGCTTCTCTCAAGAGCATAAGTATTTACGGTGAGTGAACAAATTACTGTTGAGCATAGTTATGAGAATATCTAGGTATGATCATGTATATAGGCATCACGTCCGAGACAAGTAGACCGTCTCCTGCCTGCATCTACTACTATTACTCCACACATCGACCGCTATCCAGCATGCATCTAGAGTATTAAGTTCATAAGAACAGAGTAACGCTTTAAGCAAGATGACATGATGTAGAGGGATAAACTCATGCAATATGATATAAACCCCATCTTGTTATCCTCGATGGCAACAATACAATACGTGCCTTGCTGCCCCTACTGTCACTGGGAAAGGACACCGCAAGATTGAACCCAAAGCTAAGCACTTCTCCCATTGCACGAAAGATCAATCTAGTAGGCCAAACCAAACCGATAATTCGAAGAGACTTGCAAAGATAACCAATCATACATAAAAGAATTCAGAAGATTCAAATATTGTTCATAGATAAACTTGATCATAAACCCACAATTCATCGGTCTCAACAAACACACCGCAAAAGAAGATTACATCGAATAGATCTCCACGAGAGAGGGGGAGAACATTGTATTGAGATCCAAAAAGAGAGAAGAAGCCATCTAGCTAATAACTATGGACCCGAAGGTCTGAGGTAAACTACTCACACATCATCGGAGAGGCTATGGTGTTGATGTAGAAGCCCTCCGAGATCGATGCCCCCCTCCGGCGGAGCTTCGGGACAGGCCCAAAGATGGGATCTCACGGGTACAGAAGGTTGCAGCGGTGGAATTAGGTTTTTGGCTCCGTATCTGGTAGTTTGGGGGTACGTAGGTATATATAGGAGGAAGGAGTACGTCGGTGGAGCAACAGGGGGCCTACGAGGGTGGAGGGCGCGCCCAGGGGGGTAGGCGCGCCCCCCTACCTCGTGCCCTCCTGGTTGATGTCTTGACGTAGGGTCCAAGTCCTCTGGATCACGTTCGTTCCGAAAATCACGTTCCCGAAGGTTTCATTCCGTTTGGACTCCGTCTGGTATTCTTTTTCTGCGAAACTCTGAAATAGGCAAAAAAGGCAATTCTGGGCTGGGCCTCCGGTTAATAGGTTAGTCCCAGAAATAATATAAAACTGTATAATAAAGCCCAATAATGTCCAAAACAGAATATAATATAGCATGGAACAATCAAAAATTATAGATACGTTGGAGACGTATCAAGCATCCCCAAGCTTAATTCCTGCTCGTCCTCGAGTAGGTAAATGATAAAAACAGAATTTTTGATGTGGAATGCTACTTGGCATAATTTCAATGTAATTCTTCTTAATTGTGGTATGAATATTCAGATCCGAAAGATTCAAGACAAAAGTTTAATATTGACATAAAAATAATAATACTTCAAGCATACTAACTAAGCAATTATGTCTTCTCAAAACAACATGGCCAAAGAAAGTTATCCCTACAAAATCATATAGTCTGTCTATGCTCTATCTTCACCACACAAAATATTTAAATCATGCACAACCCCGATGACAAGCCAAGCAATTGTTTCATACTTTTGACGTTCTCAAACTTTTTCAATCTTCACGTAATACATGAGCGTGAGCCATGGACATAGCACTATATGTGGAATAGAATGGTGGTTGTGGAGAAGACAAAAAAGGAGAAGATAGTCTCACATCAACTAGGCGTATCAACGGGCTATGGAGATGCCCATCAATAGATATTAATGTGAGTGAGTAGGGATTGCCATGCAACGGATGCACTAGAGCTATAAGTATATGAAAGCTCAACAAAAGAATCTAAGTGGGTGTGCATCCAACTCGCTTGCTCACGAAGACCTAGGGCATTTTGAGGAAGCCCATCATTGGAATATACAAGCCAAGTTCTATAATGAAAAATTCCAACTAGTATATGAAAGTGATATCATAGGAGACTCTCTATCATGAAGATAATGGTGCTACTTTGAAGCACAAGTGTGGTAAAAGGATAGTAACATTGCCCCTTCTCTCTCTTTCTCTCATTTTTTTTATTTGGGCCTTTTCTTCTTGTTTTTTTATGGCCTCTTTTTTTCGTCCGGGGTCTCATCCCGACTTGTGGGGGGCTCATAGTCTCCATCATCCTTTCCTCGCTTGGGACAATGCTCTAAAAAATGATGATCATCACACTTTTATTTACTTACAACTCAACAATTACAACTCAATACTTAGAACAAAATATGACTCTATGTGAATGCCTCCGGCGGTGTACCGGGATATGCAATGAATCAAGAGTGACATGTATGAAAGAATTATGAACGGTGGCTTTGCCACAAATACAATGTCAACTACATGATCATGCGAAGCAATATGACAATGATGGAGCGTGTCATAGTAAACGGAACGGTGGTAAGTTGCATGGCAATATATCTCGGAATGGCTATGGAAATGCCATAATAGGTAGGTATGGTAGCTGTTTTGAGGAAGGTATATGGTGGGTGTATGATACCGGCGAAACGTGCGCGGTATTAGAGAGGCTAGCAATGGTGGAAGGAGGAAAAGTGCGTATAATCCATGGACTCAACATTAGTCATAAAGAACTCATATACTTATTGCAAAAATCTACAAGTTATCAAAGCAAAGTATTACGTGAATGCTCCTAGGGGGATAGATTGGTAGGAAAAGACCATCGCTCGTCCCCGACCGCCAACCATAAGGAAGACAATCAATAAATAAATCATGCTCCGACTTCATCACATAACGGTTCACCATACGTGCATGCTACGGGAATCACAAACTTTAACACAAGTATTTCTCAAATTCAAAACTACTCAACTAGCATGACTCTAATATCACCATCTTCATATCTCAAAACAATTATCAAGCATCAAACTTCTCATAGTATTCAACACACTCATAAGAATTTTTGTTTTACTAATCTTGTATGCCTATTATTGTTATAGCAAACTACCATGCTGTTTTGTAGGACTCTCAAAATAATCTAAGTGAAGCATGAGAGAACAATAGTTTCTATAAAACAAATCCACCACCGTGCTCTAAAAGATATAAGTGAAGCACTAGAGCAAAAACTATATAACTCAAAAGATATAAGTGAAGCACATAGAGTATTCTAATAATTTCCGAATCATGTGTGTCTCTCTCAAAAGGTGTGTACAGAAAAGATGATTGTGGTAAACTAAAAAGCAAAGACTCAAATCATACAAGATGCTCCAAGCAAAACACATATCATGTGGTGAATAAAAATATAGCTCCAAGTAAAGTTACCGATGGAAGTAAACGAAAGAGGGGATGCCTTTCGGGGCATCCCCAAGCTTTGGATTTTGGGTATCCTTAGATTATCTTGGGGGTGCCATGTGCATACCCAAGCTTAGGCTCTTGCCACTCCTTGTTCCATAATCCATCAAATCTTTTACCCAAAACTTGAAAACTTCACAACACAAAACTCAGCAGAAAACCTCGTGGGCTCCGTTAGCGAAAGAAAACAAAAGACCACTTCAAGGTACTGTAATGAACTCATTCTTTATTTATATTGGTGTTAAACCTACTGTATTCCTACTTCTCTATGGTTTATAAACTATTTTACTAGCCATAGATTCATCAAAATAAGCAAACAACACACGAAAAACAGAATCTGTCAAAAACAGAACAATCTGTAGTAATCTGTAACTAACGCAAACTTCTGGAACTCCAAAAATTCAGAAAAAATAGGACAACCTAGACAATTTGTTTATTGATCAGAAGCAATTGGAATCAATATTTTATCACGTCCTGGTGATTTTTAACAATTATTTTCGTGAATAGAAAGTTTCTGGAATTTACAGCAAGATCAAATAACTATCATCCAAGAAGATCCTATAGGTTTAACTTGGCACAAACACTAATTAAAACATAAAAACACATCTAACCAGAGGCTAGATCAAAGATTTATTTCTAAACAGAAGCAAAAAGCAAAAAACTAAAAATAAAATTGGGTTGCCTCCCAACAAGCGCTATCGTTTAACGCCCCTAGCTAGGCATAATAGCAAGGATAGATCTAGGTATTGCCATCTTTGGTAGGCAACTCTTTAATAACACATCTATCACCCTTGCGAGTTTCTTTATTTTTATTAATTATCAAACTCCTAGGCACAAAATCGAAAAATTCATTTGTAGCAAATGGTTCCTTAATGATAGCAAAAAGATTGGGATGAATACTTATAGATTTGAGATCCGCAGTTTCCTGACTAGAGGATTCACCCTTGTTTTTAGGAACATACATAAGCTTGGAAATTTTAGTTGGAGGACTAGGAGTATTCTTTACGGAAGAAAAAGCGGTTCCCAAGTTTGTAATGATACCCTCAAGTTTATCGATTCTAGTGGAATCTTGATTTATTCTTTCATTAACTATGGGTTCCTTCTCCTTAATATTTTTCAAAGTGACTCCTACTTTAGATCCGTATTGGGTAATTTGGTTGTGGATCTTTTTATCCAAATTTTCAATTAACTCTATGGTAGCAACTTTATTTTCAATAATTTCAAGTCTTTGCATTACATGCTCCAAAGTTAACATAGTTCCATTAACCAAAAGAGGTGGTGAGCCAAACAAATCTATCATAGCATTATAAGAATCAAAAGTATGGCTACCCAAGAAATTCCCTCCGGTAATGGTATCAAGGATATATCTGTACCAAGGAGTAGCGCCTACATAAAAATTGCGGAGAAGAATGGATGTAGATTGCTTCCGAGTAGATCTATTTTGAGCATTGCAAATTCTATACCAAGCGTCTTTTAGATTTTCTCCCTCCCTTTGCTTAAAATTTAGAACTTCATTCTCGGGAGACAATGGAGAAGATAGAGGACTAGCCATAACGACAAGCAAATGGAAAAGAGGCAAACGGAAAAGAGAGGGCGAATAAAACGGCAATGGTGAAGTGGGGGAGAGGAAAATGAGAGGCAAATGGCAAATAATGTAATGCGGGAGATAAGGGTTTGTGATGGGTACTTGGTATGTTGACTTTTGCGTAGAATCCCCGGCAACGGCGCCAGAAATCCTTCTTGCTACCTCTTGAGCACTGCGTTGGTTTTCCCTTGAAGAGGAAAGGGTGATGCGGGTACAGAAGGTTGCGGCGGTGGAATTAGGTTTTTGGCTCCGTATCGGGTAGTTTGGGGGTACGTAGGTATATATAGGAGGGAAGGAGTACGTCGGTGGAGCAACAGGGGGCCCACGAGGGTGGAGGGCGCGCCCAGGGGGGTAGGCGCGCCCCCCTACCTCGTGCCCTCCTGGTTGATGTCTTGACGTAGGGTCCAAGTCCTCTGGATCACGTTCGTTCCGAAAATCACGTTCCCGAAGGTTTCATTCCGTTTGGACTCCGTTTGATATTCTTTTTCTACGAAACTCTGAAATAGGCAAAAAACAGCAATTCTGGGCTGGGCCTCCGGTTAATAGGTTAGTCCCAGAAATAATATAAAAGTGTATAATAAAGCCCAGTAATGTCCAAAACAGAATATAATATAGCATGGAACAATCAAAAATTATAGATACATTGGAGACGTATCAAATATGCATCAAGGAAACACAGTGAGTCGTGTCCTGCGGTGGCGTCGATGATTTGGTCAATGCGGGGAAGGGGAAAAGGATCCTTAGGGCAAGCCTTGTTGAGATCCTTGAAATCGACACACAGGCGCCAGGATTTATCTTTCTTTGGTACAATCACCAGGTTTGCCAGCCAGTCCGGGTGTTTGATTTCTCTAATGAATCTGGCCTCGATGAGCTTGGCCAGCTCCTCCCCCATGGCTTGTCGCTTGGGTTCGGAAAAGCGCAGCAGTGTTTGCTTGACTGGTTTAAATCCTTTTAATATGTTGAGGCTATGATCGGCCAACTTGCGTGGGATCCCTGGCATATCGGAAGGGTGCCAGGCAAATATGTCCCAGTTTTCGCGCAGGAACTCTCGTAGTGCGGCGTCAACTGTTGGTGTCAGTTGAGCTCCGATAGATGTTGTCTTCTTGGGGTCCATTGGGTAGACCTGGAATTTCACTATTTCTTCTGCTGGTTTGAATGAGGTGGATTTGGGGCGTTTTTCGAGGATCACATCGTCCCTGTCCACTGTGGAGCATAGTGCAGCTAATTCTTCAGTCGCGAGGGCTTCGGATAGCGCTTCCAGGGCCAGGGATGCGGTTTTGTTTTCAGCGCGGAGTGCTATGTCCGGATCACTGACAAGAGTGATTATACCATTTGGTCCGGGCATTTTGAGCTTCATATATCCGTAGTGAAGTATAGCTTGGAAGCGTCTGAAAGCATCCCGCCCAAATAAGGCGTGATATCCGCTGCTGAAAGGGGCCACTTGGAAGGTTATTTCTTCGGACCGATAGTTCTCCGGCGTGCCGAATACCACGTCAAGTGTGATTTTGCCCGCGCACCGCGCCTCCCGACTAGGAATAATTCCTTGGAAGGTTGTGCTACTTTGTTTGATGCGGCTCCTGTCTATTTCCATTTTATGGAGTGTGTCCTCATAAATGAGATTTAGACCGCTGCCACCGTCCATGAGGACCTTGGAGAGTTGAAACCCATCCATGATGGGGCTGAGGACTAACACAGCTGGTGCTCATACTGTTCTGTACTTTGGTTCATCACCGGCGTTGAATGTTATAGCCGTGTCGTTCCATGGGTTTATTATGGCAATTTGGCAGAGTTCGTTGAGTTCGCGAAGTGCCCGTTTGCGCTTGTTATTTGAAGCGAATGTCTTGAAGACTGTCAATACTCTTGGGTCGTCATCTTCTGGGGGGTACTGTTCCGGGGCGTCCTTTATAAGGATGTCCTCGTCGCTCTGGCTACCTGTCGTAGTATCCAACATGCTCTAAGACTGTGGGTTGCCACGGTATCTGTTGTTGCATGTATTTTGCATGGGCCATCGAGCCACCCCTCCAGAACGGTGCCGTGCCGTATGGCGGCTTTGTATTTTTTGACTGTGGGACTAAGCGTGCCACGAGGGTACGCCCTTTTCGCCTGTAGGGGGAGTTGGGTTGGGGCTGGTGGTTCCCAGCGAGCTGCCCGAGTTTCCCAGGCGCTTTCCATCGCGCAGTACTTTTGTACGATGATTGCTAAGTCAGCAAATTTCGGTATGCGGCGGCGATTGATGGCGTTGAGGATTCCTTCGTCCGTGCAATTGTTCCAGAATGCCGCTATCACGTCTTCGTCGCGGCAATCTTTTACCTTATTTTTTACAAGGAGGAATCTGGCCCAGAAGTGGTGACCGTTTCCTGAGACTTTTGTTTGATGCTCATGAGAGCGTCTATGTCCGGGTGGGTGGGTGGAGCGAAATCCGAACCCAGACCTGATTTTGGATCCGGGGTTCGAAGATCTACCGGACCTGGCAGTTCGGGCTCCGGGATATCGACTGATTTTTTAGGCTCATCGTCCGACTCCATGTTCGCGGGACGGGACATGCCTTTCCGCAGGAGAATATCCGGCCCTTAAAGATCGGAGATCCAAACATAGTTCATCTTCAATATAGTAGAAGAGTTGCTCCGCTCCTCGACTACCGCTATCTGATGGGTGATCGGCGGAGTTTTGATTTCTCTCTGGTCGGGTTTAAGCCCAACCCGATCGTAGAACGCCCACGATGCGGCTATATCTCCCACGTGTCGAGGCACGACTTAGAGGCATAACCGCATAGTGGTTTTGTCGCAAGAAGGGTCATCTTCACACAATCCCATGTAATGAACAAGAATGGGATAAAGAGTTGGCTTACAATCGCCACTTCACACAATACATAAATATAATGCATACATCATCCAAAATACAATCATATAGACCGACTACGGTCAAGACCAGATGAAAATAAGACAACCCCAAAAGCTAGATCCCCGATCGTCCCAACTGGGCTCCACTACTGATCATCAGGAAAAGACACATAGTAACGACCACGTTCCTCGTCGAACTCCCACTTGAGATCAACCCCATCATCTGTACTGGCATCGTCGACACCTGCAACTGTTTTGGTAGAATCTGTGAGTCACGAGGACTCAGCAATCTCACACCCGCGAGATCAAGACTATTTAAGCTTATAGGAAAGGAAGGTGTAATAAGGTGGAGCTGCAGCGGCAATAAGCATATATGGTGGCTAACATACGCAAGAGAGAGCGAGAAGAGAAGCAACGGAACGGTCGTCATCTAGCAATGACCCAGAAGTGATCCTGAACTCCTACTTACGTCATACATAACACAGACCGTGTTCACTTCCCGGACTCCGCCGAGAAGAGACCATCACGGCTACACACGCAGTTGATGTATTTTAATTGGGTCAAGTGACAAGTTCTCTACAACCGGACATTAACAAATTCCCATCTGCCTCATAACCGCGGGCACGGCTTTCGAAAGATAATACCCTGCAGGGGTGTCCCAACTTAGCCCATCATAAGCTCTCACGGTCAATGAAGGATAAACCTTCTCCCGGGAAGACCCGATCAGTCTCGGAATCCCGGTTTACAAGACATTTCGACAATGGTAAAACAAGACCAGCAAAGCCCCCGAATGTGCCGACAAATCCCGATAGGAGCTGCACATATCTCGTTCTCAGGGCACAACAGATGAGCCAGACGTCGGGTTGGCATAGACCCTGGTTGCCTAGGGGGCGCCGGACATCGCTCGGTTTGGGCCAGCACACGAAGGAGCACTGGTCCGGGGGTTAAAATAAAGATGACCCTCGGGCTCGCGAAAACCCGAGGGAAAAAGGCTTAGGTGGCAAATGGTAAAACCAAAGTTGGGCCTTGCTGGAGGAGTTTTATTCAAGGCGAACTGTCAAGGGGGTCCCATAAATCACCCGACCGCGTAAGGAACGCAAACTCAAGGAACATAATCCCGGTATAACAGAAACTAGGGCGGCAAGAGTGGAACAAAACACAAGGCATAAGGCCGAGCCTTCCACCCTTTACCAAATATATAGATGCATTAATTAAATAAGAGATATTGTGATATCCCAACATATCCATGTTCCAACATGGAACCAACTTCAACTTCACCTGCAACTAGCAACGCTATAAGAGGGGCTGAGCAAAAGCGGTAACTTAGCCAAACAACGGTTTGCTAGGAAAGGATGGTTAGGGTCTGACATGGCAAATGGGAGACATGATATAGCAAGTGATAGGTAGCGTAGCATGGCAATAGAGCGAGCAACTAGCAAAGCAAAGATAGAAGTGATTTCGAGGGGTGGTCATCTTGCCTGCAAGGTTCTCAGAGTTATCGAAAGCTTGATCCTCGTAAGCGTACTTGACAGGTTCCTCGTTCACGAATTCGTCTCCCGGCTCTACCCAAGACAAGAACACAAACAAACGGAACCACAATCAACCACGAGAAATGCACAAGCAACAAGATGCAAGACATGTATGATATGCAAGATATGATATGCGATGCATATGCGTGCTCCTGAAGGAAAATGATGAACAAGGCAGTAACTTGGCAAACCAAGCGTTCCACTGGCAAGATGAGATGATTTTGGTCGAAATCGATATAAAGATCACCGGAAACGGATGCACAGTTTGCAAATGGCAAGCAAAACAAGAATGACACGAATCTGCGATTAACAGCATGATAGCACTTAAAATGCAACAAGTAACAATGCTACAGAACCCCAACATAGCAACAAAGCATATGACCGTAATCTACAGGAGATGCTTGACAAAAGATGAACACTGAGCTACAGCTAGATCACAACATATCAAGCTCAAACAAGCATGTCAAAAGTGCAAAAGATAACAGGATCACAGACTTGGTGAAAAACTGGACATGGCAGAAAACAGCATCAGGTAGCAATGTTCAGAGCACGAAATCAACATGCTACAGGAATTTAACATAGCAAAACAAGGCATGGCAGTATTATACTAAATGCATGTGACAAAAATCCCTTACTGACCATAAGCCAAAAAGGACCAGAAGATATGATGGCAAGACTGTAAACATAGCAAGTTTCGTTATCAGGTTTCAGACTTAGCAGAAAACAGAGCATGGCAGAAACAATAATATGTAGGCATGTTGGTGAGCTTAATGCACTCTCTACAGAGCAATGCATGACAAAACAAGAATACCTACAGCAAGATGGCATGTTTATGAAGCTATCCATGGCAAGAACAAAAGCATAGCATGTATGTATCACCTACAATAAGCTTGGCAAAATTGCATATCATGTTAAGAATCTGCCAGAAATATTTTATAGCAAAGGTAGAGAAAGATTGAGTCATTCTATGGCACTCCATAATTGCAAACAAAGGCAGGAATGGATCAATTACAACAATATCTACAAAACATACTTACTGAACATCACCAAAATATGCATGGATCTCTCTGTACCATCAAGTTTACATGGCAACAAAATAACAGCAGACAAAGACTTAGAGAAATTACTAAGTCCCTGAAATCAGTAACATTACGGAGCCTACTTTGCATGCTTGTGCTAGTCACCACAGAGATCACAAAAATACATGTCATACACCAATGGAAAGATGGCATGGCATACAACAAAACACATGTAGAGCTCATGCCCATAAGATGCACAGAATAAATGATACAAAAATGACAAATCTCCAAGTTCTGCTAAGAACCAGAAGATAACAGCAACTAGCCCTCTTCCAACAGAGATTTGGGCATCAAGATGACCTCTAATGAACATGGTTCAATTGAACAAAATGTAGAGCATTACAAGGCGAACAATTTGACATATCACACGCGCGAATCGGAGCTACATGCAAGAGGTTACGCACTGAGGAACATGAGCACTTATCATCAAAATCGAAAAAACTTAGGGAAAAAAGGGGCTCGGGTCAACCTTGCTACAGTGCCCGCACGGAACTGCTCGAGGGGCTCGGGCTCGGCCTCGCCGGCGACGGCCGGAGGAGAGGGAGGAGAGGCCGGAGGGAGGAGGAGGCGAGGCGGACGGCGGCGGGGCACGGCGCGCCGGCGGCGGAGGGTGGCCGCGGCGGC
>NC_057808.1:169178970-169188458 GCF_018294505.1 Triticum aestivum | reverse complement strand
GGGCTCAGGCGGGCCCTCCTCGGGCTCGCCGGGCCGGCGGCGGTGGGAGGCCGGAGGCGTGCCACGTGGCGGCGGAGGAGGAGATGGACGCGTCCGGCGGCGGAGAGGGACGAGGGTTAGGGTTCGTCTACGATTTGTTTACGGGAGGGGAAGGAGTTTTATAGGTAGAGGGAGCTAGGAGAGTCCAAATGAGGTGCGGTTTTCGCCCACACGATCGTGATCGAACGACCTAGAGCATGGAAGAGAGTTTGGTGGGTTTTGGCTGGTTTTGGGGGGGGGTTTGCTTGACACTATGGACTTTGCGGATGCCCGGTTAACCGTTGGAGTACCAAACGACCTTCAAATGGAACGAAACATGACCGGTAGTCTCCGGGTGGTATATTAAGGCCACTTGACAAGCCTTGGTCCATTCCGAGAAAGTTTGACACCCGCACACGAAAGAGAACAAGAGGGGTGCACCGGAGGAGATAGGAGCGCCGGATTGCAAAACGGACAACGGGGAAATGCTCGGATGCACGAGACGAACACGTATGCAAATGCAATGCACATGATGACATGATATGATATGCATGACATGAACAAAATACAAAACGAAAAACAAAACCCGAACACGAAGGGAATATCATAACACATAGCCGAAAATGGCAAGAGTCGGAGTTACAAATATGGAAAGTTACATGCGGGGTGTTACAACACTCCACCACTACGAGAGGATCTCGTCCCGAGATCTAGGACTGAAAGAACTCTGGATATTCAGAACGGAGATGGTCCTCGCGTTCCCAGGTGGCTTCCCGGTCGGAATGGTGCGACCACTTCACTTTCAGGAATTTGATTGACTTGTTGCGAGTCTTGCGCTCAGTTTCTTCAAGAATAGCAATGGGGTGCTCATGATAAGACAAATCTTCTTGGAGGTCAATCTCTTCGAAGTTGATAGTGCGCTCAGGCGTCTTGAAGCACTTGCGGAGCTGTGACACGTGGAACACATCGTGCACGTTCGCGAAGTTGGAAGGAAGCTCAAGTTGATAGGTGAGGTCTCCTCTTTTGCCAATGATCTTGAAAGGACCCACGTATCTAGGGGCAAGCTTCCCTTTGATACCGAAGCGACGAGTGCCTTTCATTGGAGAGACGCGGAGGTAGACATGGTCTCCGATCTCGAAAGCCAGATCACGGTGCTTACTATCATAGTAACTCTTCGGCGTGATTGCGCGGCTTTGAGATTATCACGGATGACTTTACATATTTCTTCAGCTTCAGTGATTAAGTCATTGCCAAGAAGTTGGCGTTCACCAGTCTCTGACCAATTGAGAGGAGTACGACACTTTCTTCCATAGAGAATCTCGAATGGGGCCTTGCCCGAACTCGCTTGGAAGCTGTTGTTCTAGGAGAATTCAGCATATGGAAGACAATCTTCCCATTTCATGCCAAAGGAAATGACACAAGCCCTGAGCATATCTTCAAGAATTTGATTGACTCGCTCGACTTGGCCACTAGTTTGAGGATGGAAAGCTGTGCTGAAGCGAATGTTTGTGCCCATGGCCTTCTGGAAGGAGTCCCAGAACTTAGAGGTGAAGATGCTTCCACGATCTGAAGAAATCAATTGTGGAATGTCGTGCAAGGAGACAATTCTGGAGGTGTAAAGCTCTGCCAGCTGAGCTGCTGTGATGGATTCTTTGATTGGAAGGAAATGAGCCACTTTAGAAAGCTTGTCAATGACAACGAAGATAGCATCATTTCCGCGCTTGGACTTGGGAAATCCAGTCACGAAGTCCATTTCGATATGATCAAACTTCCATTCTGGGATAGCAAGAGGTTGGAGGAGACCAACTGGTCGTTGGTGTTCTGCTTTCACTCTTCGACAGACATCACATTCATTTACGAATTGAGCAATTTCTCGCTTCATTCGAGTCCACCAATACGACTGCTTGAGGTCATGATACATCTTCGTACTTCCAGGATGAATGGAAAGGAGAGAATTGTGCGCCTCGTTCATTATGACTTTCCTTAGATCACCTTTAGGAACCACAATCCGGTCCTCGAAGAATAAAGTGTCTCTGTCATCAATGCGATAGCACTTGTATTTGGAAAGACCCTTGTCCATACCACGTTTCACCTTCTTCACCATGGCATCCAGGAGTTTTGCCTCACGAATGTGATCTTCCAAAGTAGGAGAGACTATGAGGTTGGCAAGAAAGCCTTGAGGAACAACTTGGAGATTCAACTTGCGGAAAGCTTCACAAAGATCCGGTTGGAAAGGCTTGAGGATTAAGCTGTTGCAATAAGCCTTCCTGCTTAAAGCATCTGCAATGACATTGGCCTTGCCTGGAGTATATTCAATACTCGGATTGTACTCTTGAATCATTTCGACCCATCGAGTCTGCCTGAGGTTGAGGTTGGGCTGAGTGAAGATATACTTGAGACTCTTGTGATCAGTGAAAATGTCCACTTGTCTTCCCAACAAGAGATGTCTCCACGTTAATAATGCATGGACAACTGCCGCCAACTCAAGATCGTGAGTGGGGTAGTTCTTCTCGTTGGGCTTCAACTGACAAGAGGTATATGCCACAACTTTCTTCTCTTGCATTAACACAGCACCGAGACCTTGGAGAGAAGCATCACAGAAAACTTCAAATGGCTTGGATTCATCTGGAGGAGTCAAGACAGGAGCTGTGACTAGTTTCTCTTTGAGAGTGTTGAAAGCAACGTCACACTCAGGAGACCAGACATATTTCACATGCTTCTGGAGGAGGTTGGAAAGAGGCTTTGCAATCTTAGAGAAATTCTCAACGAATCTTCGGCAATAGCTTGCAAGACCAAGAAAACTGCGGAGCTACTTTACATTCTGAGGAGGTTCCCAATTCACAATTGCGGACACCTTCTCGGGGTTAACAGCGATGCCCTTGGCAGAGATGATGTGACCAAGGAAAAGAACTTCATCAAGCCAAAACTCACATTTGGAGAACTTCGCATAGAATTGATACTCTCTGAGCTTGTCGAGCACCAATCGCAAATGTTTGGCATGGTCCTTCTTATTCTTGGAGAAGACCAAGATATCATCGAGATACACCAGGACGAATTCATTGGTATAGGGGTTGAAGATGAAATTCATCATCCGAGAGAATACTGGAGGAGCATTGACAAGGCCGAAAGACACGACGGTATATTCATAAGAACCAAAGCTTGTTCTGAATGCTGTCTTGGGAATATCTTCTTCACGAATGCGAATCTGATGATAACCCATACGAAGGTCAAGCTTCGAGAATACTTTAGCACCTTTGAGTTGCTCAAATAGCTCATTGGTGTTGGGAAGTGGATACTTGTTCTTGATTGTCTTCTTGTTCAATGGACGGTAGTCGACGCAAAGTCGGTCCGTGCCATCCTTCTTCTTGACAAAAAGAACACCACAACCCCATGGAGAAGAACTCGGTCTGATCAAACCCAGACGCTCTTGTTCATCGAGCTGTTTCTTCAATTCCTTCGGCTCGTTGGGTCCAAGCTTGTATGGACGCTTGCAAACGGGTTCAGTGCCAGGCTCTAGTTCGATAACGAACTCAACTGGCCGGTGCGGAGGCATACCCGGAAGCTCTTCTCGAAAGACATCTTGATACTCACAAACGACTGGAATTTGAGAGATGGCATTCAATTCGCCCTTCTCATTGAGAGAGAAAAACCGAATGGTTTCATCACGAGCGGCATAAATAATCACATCCTCAGAAGAGTGTGTCAATTGAATTTCCCTGGCAGCACAATCGAGTTGAGCTTTGTGCTTAGAAAGCTAGTCCATCCCGAGAATTATATCAATATCCGAGTCACCAAGAACAATTGGAGAAGACTGAAATTTATAGTTTCCCATCTTGATGGAAACATCCGGAACCATGGAGCTTGCATTCATGAATTTACCCGGAGAGACAACTGATAACGGTCTAGGCAAATCTTGATAAACCAACTCATGCTTAAATGCAAATGGTCTTGATATGAAAGAAAGCAATGCACCAGTATCAAAAAGAACTTTTGCAGGAATATCATTAACAGGAAGATTACCCATTATCACATCAGTAGATTCCTCCGCTTGAGCTGCATTCATCATGTTCACCTTAGCAGACTTTGGATTCTGCTTGACCACTGCATTGCTGGAAGATCTGACAGGAGGAGGAGGAGGCAGGCGCCTTTGGTCGAAGCACTTGTTAGCATAGTGGCCTTTCTGCTGACATTTGTTGCAAGTCACCTCTGAGAGTGGACGGTGATAAGGAGCATTGGACTTTGGAGCTTGATTCTGAGACTTGTTCTGATAGCCAGAGTTGGAAGAGTTGGAAGAACCATGGCCACCTTTGTTCTTCTGCTGGTAAGGCTGACGAAACGGAGGTGGAGGAGGCAACTAGAACTTCTGTTGCTTAGCTATCACAAGTGAGGAAGAAGAAGACTGAACTGCGTCCCTGACTCTTTTCTTAGAAGCCTCACACTTGAGCTGAGCAGCCTCTTGCTTCAATGCCATATTGTAGAATTGATCAAACTGAGTAGGTTCAACAAGAACGAGAGCTAACTGCAGATCCTCTTTAAGGCCACCTCTGAAGTGATAGATCATGCTCTTTTCATGAGGAACGTCTTGTTTAGCAAAGCGAGCAAGTTTCTGAAACTGGATGTTGTATTGATACACGGACATGTTGCCTTGCTTGAGATTGCGGAACTCCTCACGCTTGCTCTCAACAACACTTTGTGGAATGTGGTGCGCTTTGAAGTCCCGACAGAAGTCAGTCCAAGTGATCACACGACCTCCTCTGGAATCTTTGTATTGTTGAAACCAATCAGCAGCTTGGTCCTTGAGCTGGAAAGAAGCGAACTTGACATAGTCCTCAGGCCTGACATTGCTACATTCAAAATGCTTGTTGATGTCCACGAGCCAATCATCGGCATTCGTGGCCTCGGCACAGTAGCTGAAAGACTTGGGCTGATTTGCGAGAAACTGGTTGAGTGTAGCGAAGTGAAACTGATTGTTGCCTTGACCTTGATTGCCTTGCCCTTGAGTACGTTCTTGCAAGCGTTGCAGAATCATCTGAGCATTGGCGTTGGTGGCTGCCATGATAGCTTGCCATGCCTCCGGAGGCGGAGGTGGCGGCGGAGGGTTCGCTTGACTCCCTTCATTGCGATCCGGATTCTGACGCGTTGGCGGAGCCATCCTGAAGAGGGTGACATCCGTTAGCATCTTGATAGACAAATAGATAAGTAGAATCAACGGATAGAAATTGCAACATATAGTCTTCACAATAAACATTCGAACGAAGATGAACGAATGAATTCCGTAGTAAATCATCACACTTCCGTAAGTTGAGAAGCCACTTCAAAAAGATATGGAATCAACATATGACTTCGAAGCAACTCGAATACCACAATACAAAACAAAACAAGTATTGGCTTGCAGAATAAGCCGGAACAAACATATGATAGATATTTCGTCCGAAGTTTTCGTGGTGGGGCCCACACGGGCTCAATCGTACAGCACCATCATGTACAAGGCTGTGCACATGACATACGAAGCGTCCCTGAGTCGGCATAGCCATGGACTCTTTAAGACACTACGAGACCACTATAAAATCAATCGTGTACAGGCGGACCACTAGACGTCGAACCCCAATCTCATATCATGCGTCTGTCGGAAACATATCCTAAGGCTACTTGAATTCCCACTTATAAACTCCCGAAACTTTCTGGTTATGCAATCTGGTGTTGGGGATACAGGGGATACAAAATATATCACCCAAACTAGCAATCCCTAGATCCAGCTGTATCCATCCGTCAACACATAACCAAGAAACCTTCAGAAATCGTTTACCTCAACCTTCGAAAAACATCCGTTATACAAGTTATGGCAATACTCCCGAACTCCCGCCCCAGTACTGGGTGGCGTCGAGGTGATCTCACCAACAACTGCATAAAAGAGATTTCGATGTCGGCGAAACTCAGGTATTCCAGAACTGCAACGATAAAATTGTGACGACAACACCTCGGAGCTCAACTCCCCGGGACACTGCCACAACCCCTAAATGTCAGGAGGCACCAAGAACAATGTTCTCGTCACAAAACCATCAGAACGATTCCAAGATACTCGCGTGATCCTAAAACAAATTTAGTGAAATTTGAGGAGAGAATAGTCAAAACTTCTACGTCAGGAGGCCTCACCAGAGCGACGAAGGGACTGAGGAGTAAAAAGAATCCTACTCTCCGATATATATAATCCTAAGACTCAAAACATTTTTGTTCTAGACTCAACAACGCCAGCGATTCGATCAAGCAGGGGGCTCCTAAGTCGGGGATGGCTCTGATTACCAACTTGTAACGCCCACGATGCGGCTATATCTCCCACGTGTCGAGGCACGACTTAGAGGCATAACCGCATAGTGGTTTTGTCGCAAGAAGGGTCATCTTCACACAATCCCATGTAATGAACAAGAATGGGATAAAGAGTTGGCTTACAATCGCCACTTCACACAATACATAAATATAATGCATACATCATCCAAAATACAATCATATAGACCGACTACGGTCAAGATCCAGATGAAAATAAGACAACCCCAAAAGCTAGATCCCCGATCATCCCAACTGGGCTCCACTACTGATCATCAGGAAAAGACACATAGTAACGACCACGTTCCTCGTCGAACTCCCACTTGAGATCGACCCCATCATCTGTACTGGCATCGTCGGCACCTGCAACTGTTTTGGTAGAATCTGTGAGTCACGAGGACTCAGCAATCTCACACCCGCGAGATCAAGACTATTTAAGCTTATAGGAAAGGAAGGTGTAATAAGGTGGAGCTGCAGCAGCAATAAGCATATATGGTGGCTAACATACGCAAGAGAGAGTGAGAAGAGAAGCAACGGAACGGTCGTCATCTAGCAATGACCCAGAAGTGATCCTAAACTCCTACTTACGTCATACATAACACAGACCGTGTTCACTTCCCGGACTCCGCCGAGAAGAGACCATCGCGGCTACACACGCAGTTGATGTATTTTAATTGGGTCAAGTGACAAGTTCTCTACAGCTGGACATTAACAAATTCCCATCTGCCTCATAACCGCGGGCACGGCTTTCGAAAGATAATACCCTGTAGGGGTGTCCCAACTTAGCCCATCATAAGCTCTCACGGTCAACGAAGAATAAACCTTCTCCCGGGAAGACCCGAACAGTCTCGGAATCCCGGTTTACAAGACATTTCGACAATGGTAAAACAAGACCAGCAAAGCCCCCGAATGTGCCGACAAATCCCGATAGGAGCTGCACATATCTCGTTCTCAGGGCACAATGGATGAGCCAGACGTCGGGTTGGCATAGACCCTGGTTGCCTAGGGGGCACCGGACATCGCTCGGTTTGGGCCAGCACTCAAAGGAGCACTGGTCCGGGGGTTAAAATAAAGATGACCCTCGGGCTCGCGAAAACCCGGGGGAAAAAGGCTTAGGTGGCAAATGGTAAAACCAAAGTTGGGCCTTGCTGGAGGAGTTTTATTCAAGGCGAACTGTCAAGGGGGTCCCATAAATCACCCGACCGCGTAAGGAACGCAAACTCAAGGAACATAATCCCGGTATAACAGAAACTAGGGCGGCAAGAGTGGAACAAAACACAAGGCATAAGGCCGAGCCTTCCACCCTTTACCAAATATATAGATGCATTAATTAAATAAGAGATATTGTGATATCCCAACATATCCATGTTCCAACATGGAACCAACTTCAACTTCACCTGCAACTAGCAACGCTATGAGGGGCTGAGCAAAAGCGGTAACTTAGCCAAACAACGGTTTGCTAGGAAAGGATGGTTAGGGTCTGACATGGCAAATGGGAGACATGATATAGCAAGTGATAGGTAGCGTAGCATGGCAATAGAGCGAGCAACTAGCAAAGCAAAGATAGAAGTGATTTCGAGGGGTGGTCATCTTGCCTGCAAGGTTCTCAGAGTTGTCGAAAGCTTGATCCTCGTAAGCGTACTTGACAGGTTCCTCGTTCACGAACTCGTCTCCCGGCTCTACCGAAGACAATAACACAAACAAACGGAACCACAATCAACCACGAGAAATGCACAAGCAACAAGATGCAAGACATGTATGATATGCAAGATATGATATGCGATGCATATGCGTGCTCCGGAAGGAAAATGATGAACAAGGCACTAAATTGGCAAACCAATCATGCCACTGGAAAGATGAGATGATTTCGGTCGAAATCGATATAAAGATCACCGGAAACGGATGCACGGTTTGCAAATGGCAAGCAAAACAAGAATGACACGAATCTGCGATTAACAGCATGATAGCACTTAAAATGCAACAAGTAACAATACTACAAGAACCCCAACATAGCAACAAAGCATATGACAGTAATCTACAGGAGATTCTTGACAAAACATGAACACTGAGCTACGGCTAGATCACAACATATCAAGCTCAAACAAGCATGGCAAAAGTGCAAAAGATAACAGGATCACAGACTTGGTGAAAAACTTGGCAGAAAACAGAGCATGGCAGAAACAATAATATGTAGGCATGTTGGTGAGCTTGATGCACTCTCTACAGAGCAATGCATGACAAAACAAGTATACCTACAGCAAGATGGCATGTTTATGAAGCTATCCATGGCAAGAACAAAAGCATAGAATGTATGGATCAACTACAATAAGCTTGGCAAAATTGCATATCATGTTAAGAATCTGCCAGAAATATTTTATAGCAAAAGTAGAGAAAGATTGTGTCATCCTATGACACTCCATAATTGCAAACAAAGGCAGGAATGGATCAATTACAACAATATCTACAAAACATACTTACTGAACATCACCAAAATATGCATGGATCTCTCTGTACCATCAAGTTTACATGGCAACAAAATAACAGCAGACAAAGACTTAGAGAAATTACTAAGTCCCTAAAATCAGTAACATTACGGAGCCTACTTTGCATGCTTGTGCTAGTCACCACAGAGATCACAAAAATACATGTCATACACCAATGGAAAGATGGCATGGCATACAACAAAACACATGTAGAGCTCATGCCCATAAGATGCACAGAATAAATGATACAAAAATGACAAATCTCCAAGTTCTGCTAAGAACCAGAAGATAACAGCAACTAGCCCTCTTCCAACAGAGATTTGGCCATCAAGATGACCTCTAATGAACATGGTTCAACTGAACAAAATGTAGAGCATTACAAGGCGAACAATTTAACATATCACACGCGCGAATCGGAGCTACATGCAAGAGGTTACGCACTGAGGAACATGAGCACTTATCATCAAAATCGAAAAAACTTGGGGAAAAAAGGGGCTCGGGTCAACCTTGCTACAGTGCCCGCACGGAACTGCTCGAGGGGCTCGGGCTCGGCCTCGCCGGCGACGGCCGGAGGAGAGGGAGGAGAGGCCGGAGGGAGGAGGAGGCGAGGCGGACGGCGGCGGGGCACGGCGCGCCGGCGGCGGAGGGTGGCCGCGGCGGTGGATG